>NW_004798262.1:137962-140027 GCF_000002075.1 Aplysia californica | reverse complement strand
GGGGGAGTGTATGTATTTGAATGTTTCTGTTTAAGCAAGCCATAGTACAAACTGTTGGAATGTCCTGGTTGAAACACATTTAAATAATTTGACGGATCGAAAGCAAGTTCATGCGCTGCAAGTTCACTGTTGTTATATCCGAGTCTGGGAAAACTGAACCCTGTTATAGCCAGGTTCATGTTATATGAAGGATGCTGACAAAATGATTTTTTTTACGAATTCTGGTCTTATGGACACAGATAGATTATATCAAAGTTATAGTTTTGGTTGAAATAATTTAGTATATAAACAGATAAAAGGAATTGAACTTGAAGAAAAATGTTTCGGTTTAAAATTTACTAATTTGATGAGTCTATTTTCGGCCTACCTCTCCTTTCGTAGATTGTGAGAAGTAACTCGTTTTGTCAGCACACCTCACATATTACTTACACTTCTAGAGGGGGAAAAACCGGGGATTTGATTTATCCTTGTTATATCCATGTCCCTGTAATAACAGAGGCTGTTTTAAATGGACTGGACTGTATTACGTTCTTCTTACCAAAGTGGCGTCGGTAGCCTAGTGGTTAGGCTACCGGACTCGTAATCGTGAGATTGTGGGTTCGGGGGTTCGAGCCTCAGCACGGTCCGATTTTGTGTCCTTGGGAAAGGTACTTTACACGAACTTCCCACTTGGCTCGGTCCTATCGGAGACGGACGTTAAACTAGGAGGTCCCGCCCCTTAAATAACCTAATAGTGTTGATAGGGGCGTTAATCTCATACCATTTCACCATTTTTTCTTCTTACCAACCACCAGCAAGACCCAACTCTCCCGGACCAGGGAATCGAATACGCGATGATCGCCCCCGATGCTGTCGATACCCCGATGAATCGGGCCCTGGACAATACTCGATTCCTTTTCTGGGATGAGCTCAAAGATTTCTTGCTGGAGAGACAGTTGAAGTAAGCAGCCTCCATTGAGTAGACTAGAAGTTTTAGTTTTAGTAGAGGTTTTACGGCGCTTGCAACTGCATAAGGTCATATGAGCGCCAGAAGATTAGAGGTGTTACAAGAGAGTAACAAATATAAAAAAGAAGAAGGGGAAATAAGAACGATAGATGTTTGATAGGAAAGAAGGAGCTAAACACACCAGAGCACCCGCCAACCACCCACGTAAACTAGAAAAGAACAAATAGAGGAGGAAAATAGCAAAAAAGGGGAAGTCTCAGATTTTAAAACCCAAGAAAAGTGAAATGAAAATAAACAGAATAGATAAGTAAAGAAATGTTCTGAGAAAGGACAAGAAAAAAGGAAGGAAAATAAAAGATTTTTTTCTAAATCTGAAAAGTGAAAAGAAACTGAGTCGAACAAATAAGATAAAACTATTTCTTAGAAAAGACAAGAAAATGAGAAGGAAAATACGAGATTTTTTTTTTTTAATCTGTAAAGTGAAAAGATAATGAACTGAAAAAATAAGCAAAGAATAGAATAGAATAGGACGGAGAATACAACATTTTTAAAAATCCAAAAAGTAAAAAAAAAAAAAAAAGAAAAGGAAAAGAAATAAGCAAAGACATTTTCTTAGAAAAGACAAGCGAATAAAAAGGAAAGTAAAATACTTTTTATTTTTTAAATCTGAAAAGTAAAAAGAACATGAGTAGAACAAATAAGTAAAGAAATTTAAAATTTTATTAAAAAGGACTGGAGAATAGGAAGGAAAATAGAAGGGGAAAAAAGACCTGAAAGTGAAAAGAAAATGAACAGAATAAATCAGTTATGAAATGTTCTCAGAAAAGAAAAGAGAATTAGATATCTAATAGAAAAGAAAATAGAAAGGAAGAAAAAGACACAAAAAGTAAGGGGGGGAAGAGAATGCAAAAGGAGAGTAAGTAAAAAAAGAGGAACAAAGGAGAAAAGAAAAGAAAAGAAAAGAAATCCAGTACACGAAAATCAACACAAAAATGGTTAGGTACATGTAAATTGAGGCACTAGAAGTGGACAGTATAACTTATCATTATTTAAAAAAAATATATATTATTACTATTATTATTGTTATTATTATTATTATTATTGTTATTATTATTATCA
>NW_004798262.1:135398-137158 GCF_000002075.1 Aplysia californica | reverse complement strand
ATATATACATACATATATTTATAGATATAAATATAGATATAGATATTATATATACATGTATACAATGATATATAAAGTTTTCATTATCAAAATCCTCCAGACCACAGACAGTTGGAGAAGCCCTCCTACAACTGCTCCGTAGTGACGTCATCAACGGCGCCATCTTGCAAGTGGACAATCAGGGGAAGACTTTCCGCCACATGGAGTGTGTCAACGACGGTGTCACCTTTGACCCCAGCAAGGTCTTCAGCACCTCATTTTATGCCTTCGATCAGCAATGATTTGACCTAGTTCTTATTATGATGTTACATGTTGTTATTGTTGTTCTCGTTGTTGTTGTTGTTGTTATTGTTGTTCTCGTTGTTGTTATAGTAAGCGCTTTACTGTTTTTGCAACACAATAAACTGGAAATCTTACTTAAGGGGTGGGTCAATTTATGGTATCTGGATGGTTAAAGTATTTTAATACTTCAAATACTTGTAAATCTTTTTTAAAAAATGCTTACTCTTTCTGTTGCAATCAACATCTCTCAGAATTCTCTTTCCTTGAACTTTTATTTTGCCCATTATGTAACAAAATGCTGTTTTTTTTCTGAAAACTTCAATTTTTTATAGTTTTTCTCATCTGATTTTTATTTTCTGTTTAATTTTAATGAAATTTTCTGGTTTGTTATTCACACCATAACCTAAAATAATGCAGGTCGAAAAGCGAATCGATGTATTCATGAGTGAGTTACATGGACGATTATGTAATCGAATTCAGAGGCATGAAGAGGAAGGTCAATTATCTGTCTTTTTTTCCTGTTCAAGATATCCAACATCTCAACTGTATAAAATTTTGTGTTGAGTATATCTACAAATGTCCCAAATTTAAACAAATTTGATTAGTAAATAAAACAATCTTTTTTTTACTTTTATGAAAGTTGTTTATTTTCACTATGGCCGCCGTTACCATGGTAACCGTAGACTTAAAAAGAAAATTAAAGTTACATTTTAGAGATGTTTTCCTGTTATAGCTCCTTGTTGTAAGGCTTTGTTTGAAAAGTCATAGTTACCGAGATGGGCTTATAAAACAGCCCCCCCCCCTCCTTAAGGTTGCGAGCAAAACTGTATGAGCACTAAATGAGCAGGGACGGGTAATCCTTTTTTTAAAGTTAAAATAATAGTATCAATGAATGTAAGCGGAAGACAAAACGCTTCCTCAGAGTTACAAAGTTCTATCTGTGGGTGGTTGGCGGGTGCTCTGGTGTGGTTGGCTTCTTCTTTCCTATCAAATATATATCGTCCTTATCTCCCCTTCTTCTTTTTTTATGTTCGTTACTCTCTTGTAACACCTCTAATCTTCTGGCGCTCAATGTGACCTTATGCAGTTGCAAGTGCCGTAAAACCTCTACTAAAACTGGAAACTAAAAGTTCTCTCTGACATTTTTGGTTTTGAGTTACTACTTATAAGACCTTGAGCCTTGAGGTCAGAAACCTAATGTCCTATCTGCTCTATTACAGTCAGAATGATAATCTAAGTCGCTATGAAGCTATTCAAAGAGTGGCATTTAAAAAAGCTTGTCGCACTGTGAAACGAACCAAACAAATGTCACATTTCTCAAAACTAGGTATTGAGCAGACAGAACCTTGAAATTCTGAGGTAGCAAAAAGTGAAAATAACAAGAAAACAAAAAATACCATGATACCAGTTGTTGCTGCTGTGCCAGTTTGTCAGAGCTGGATGTTTGGCATTACGGTCAAACCTCGTTATACCGCCCG
>NW_004798262.1:133051-134341 GCF_000002075.1 Aplysia californica | reverse complement strand
AAAAAAAAAAACACAAAAAAAAACATTTTTTTAAAGGATGCCTTGTTGGTGTCCAAGATAAAAGTTGGGCTCTTCAGGTATGCCCAAATATTGACGAGCGCCTGATTCCACCACGTCACGACACCTTTCGTGTACATTTAAAAAGACATTTCTGTGTGGATTTTACAATTACATGTACAAAGCTCGATCAAAGGCACACAGAATGTAAATTTGCAGTAACAGAGACCACTCAAGCTTTGAAAGTCCTAAAACTTTGGCGGCCATTTTCTCGCTAAGTGTTCCCTTCTGACACCAGGCAACCGCCCACCTTTTTCAATCACGAAAATATCAACTTCTTTTCAAGATCGGAGGGGTATTTTTTTTTCTTATTAAAAAATTATTTTTAAAAAATGTTAATGTCAAAAGCAAAACGAATTACCTTAAAACAGCTGAAAAATGTAGGTACCAATAACCCATTGAGACCTAAATTGGTAACCGCCTCATTCCAGAGAGTCATCAAAAGATGAAAAATAAAATGAGATGAGGTGAGATAAGATAAGATAAAATGGATAAGATAAGATAATACTTTATTGTCCACTAGGGAAATTTTTCTTGGCAATACAGGACAGTAAGTGTAAGAACACACTCAAGTACACATAAGTATTTAAGTATATTATTTCTCTCATTTAAACATTCAATATGATAAGAGAAGTAAAGCTGACAAATGTACATGTCACTTCAGATGTATGATTCAACCACGTGAAAGAATTTAATTACAAGTTGAGTAGGCGTAAACATTTACCAGAAAATACGGAGATCTGAAAGAGCCTCGTCGCCACTAAATAATCTTTAAGATAGTACCAATAACACCATATGCCTCCCACCCCCACCCCGCGAAAAAAAAATTGACGAGCGGCTGGTTCTATAGAGTCATCAAAAGCAAAGTGATGGTGGTGGTGGTGGTGGTGGTGGTAGTAGTAGTGGTGGTAGTAGTAGTAGTAGTAGTGGTAGTAGTAGTAGTAGTAGTAGTAATAACTCCATATGCCCCCCCCCCAAAAAAAAATGACGAGCGCCTGATTCTATAGAGTCATCAAAAGCAAAGTGGTGGTGGTGGTGGTAGTAGTAGTAGTAGTAGTAGTAGTAGTAGTGGTAGTAGTAGTGGTAGTAGTAGTGGTAGTAGTAGTAGTAGTAGTAGTGGTGGTGGTGGTAGTAGTGGTGGTGGTAGTAGCAGTAGTAGTAGTAGTAGTGATGGTAGTAGTAGTAGTACAATGTAGTAGTGGCAGTAGTAGTAGTAGGTAGTAGTACTTGCAG
>NW_004798262.1:129307-130414 GCF_000002075.1 Aplysia californica | reverse complement strand
TTATTGTTATTATTATATTAATCTTTCTTATTTCTTAGTACGTGCAGTTGATCAGAAGATTTGCCTCAGCCGACATTGACAAACTGGAATCAAAACAGATGCCAAGATTCTTAACTTTTCTTGAAAATGCAATTTCTGCATCACCAATTGTCATGTGATCATAGTCCTCCTCATTAACAGACTTTGCATTGCCTGCCAGAATGACTTCTGTTTTATCATCATTCAACATCAAATTGTTTTTGTTCATCCAGTTTTTCACTGAGGCAATACAATTTTCAGCACGATGGGCAAGTTCATCTAAGTTGGTAAACATTGTTGAACCATAAATTTGGGCATCATCAGCATAGAAATGGTACTTTAAGTCACACTGAACTATTTCCTGGACAAGTGGTTGAGCATAAACCATAATTTAACAAAACTGGGCCTAGGATTGAGCCCTGGGGGATCCCCATACACAAGAGCACGATCGGATGACTAAGCACTTTTGTAACCACAGACTGGTATCAATTGGGAGTCGTGCTGACAACACGAGTTACTTCTCGCAATCCACGAATGGAGATGTAGACCGCAAATACACACATCAAATTTGTAAATTCTAAAGCGATACATTTTTCTTCAGGTTTAATGCTTTTTATTAGTTCACATGCTAAATTGTATCAACCAAAACTTTGACCTTGATATAATCTATCTGTGTCTATCTATAAGACCAGAATTCGAAAAAATAAGGTAACTCATTGTGTCAGCATCCTTCACAATTTGACAGGTAAGAACAAAACCAGCTGACGGCAGTCCTGGATATTCCAAAAGACACTTCCAAAGGTTTCAATAGAATAATATTATGATGGTCAATTGTACCAAAAGCTGTTGATAGATCGAAAAGGCTCAGCAAAACAACTTTTCCTGATACACAGTCAGTAAGTATGTCATTCATGACTTTAAGAACTTCTGTTTCTCTGCTGTGGTTAGCTCGATAGGCAGACAGGTAAATAATAAATCATAATAATAATGATAATGATGATGATGATGATGATAATAATGTCTATGTGTGTCTGAGTTTGTGTGTGTGTGTGTGTGTGTGTGTGTGTGTGTGTGTGTGTGTGTGTGTGT
>NW_004798262.1:125720-127881 GCF_000002075.1 Aplysia californica | reverse complement strand
CTCCTCCTCCTCCTCCTCCTTATCATGACACATCATCCATTGATAATGATGACGATGATGTTTCAAGGTAACATACAGTGGGACTCGGATTCAACGAGGTCGCCGGGCCTGACGTAAAATCTCGTTGAATCCGAGTGTTCGTTATAGCAAACATGAAGTTTTGTATAGATAACTACAGACACTGAGCCAGTAATGTATAAATTGAAGTCACAAGTAGTGCCTGAAATGCCTGCATATTATTATTATGAGTTGTGTAAAAAAAAAAAAAAAAGACCGATTCGTTCAAATGCACACGCCTGTGTCATCAAGATTCTTTACCAACAAGTTGTGTTGCTGTGTAGAGCCTAGCATACGGCAACTTTTGATTCCATAGACCAGCACACAATTCATTACGTAGATCTACGTCAAGACTAGCTTATCATTGTAATATAATGATTAGTTGCTGAGGGGGAAAAAGACTGTGACGTGTTTGTATCTGCGACGTTCAACGCCCGAACTGCTAATGCCCCCCACCCCCGACACGTACAAACAGTCACACGTGTGCATGTCGCCTATCCGACCCCGACACACGCCAGAGTAGACACGTGCGTCGCGTGCAACAACGCTACGCGTGTGTTGGTATGAAAAAAGGCCGCTGATTGGTCGCATGCAATCGTCTAAGTGAATAATGGTTCACGAGGCAGGTGCAATGGATGGTTTCCGAGAAAAGATTAAGTTCATTCTGGGACAAAAATGAGCGAAGCCACGTCTGCAGGGGCTGTTCACACTGGAAGCAACCTCGTTGAATCCGAGCTCGCTGATTTTAAGTGCTCGTTGAATCCAGGTTATTTAAAAAATTGATATTAAAGAAGAAAAAACCGGAGGATCTCTCTCATCTCGCTGTATCCGAGTTCTCGTTGAATCCTAGCTCGTTGAATCCGACCGAGTTCCACTGTAGCTGTTATTTTTCTTTTCTTTATAGTTTATTATTTTTTTTAAATGATATTTCATTTGTTCTTCTTTCTGTCTATCCCCAGATGTCTTCCAGAACGCAATTGAGCATCTTGGCCGTGTAGATATCATGGTGAACAATGCTGCTATTGTGAACGAAGGGTCCGGCTGGCAACGGGTGATAGCTATCAACCTGGTTAGTTTGTTATGTCAGATGATGATGGTTGTGATGGTGATGGTGGTGATGATGATGAAGTTCAAAACAGGGTGAAACGTTCAATTTAAAAAAATAAAAAATTTCAAAACATTTAATTTCATAAATCAAATATCCAAATCTTTATCTAATTTCTGTTGTTGTTGTTGTTGTTTTTGTTGTTGTTGTTTTTGTTGTTGTTGTTGTTGTTGATGATTATGATGGTGATGATGATGATGTTGATGACGACCACGACGACGACAATGGCGACGATGATGATGGTTAGGCCCAAACTGGGCGAGACACCAAACGTGTATAATATCATTATTATTTCAAAATGATTTGCATTTGTTTTAGACGGCTGTGATTGTTGGCACAAAACTGGCGGCCGCCCACATGAGGAAAGACAAAGGGGGGAAAGGAGGAAGGATTGTTAGTACTTTGTCTGTTGCAGGTGAGCGCAGGGGATTATTTTCTGCAAAGAAACAAACAAACAAACAAATAAACAAACAAGCAAACAAACAAACACACTAATAAACAAACAAACAAACAACAAAAAACAAGCAAAACAAACAAACACGCAGGTAAACAAACACATAAACAATAATGAACATAAGAACAAACAAATAAACAAACAGATAAACAAACAAAGAAACATTCTTGAATCAAAGAAACAAAGAGGCGAAATCACAGCTACAGAACTGTTATTTGAATGGGTACGTTTATTTCAGGTGTGCTGTTGTTGTTGTTGTTGTTGTTGTTGATGTTGGTGGCTTCTGCTATTTTCCTTTTTGTTGGCGTCGTTGTTATTGTTGTTGTTGTTTTTGTTGTTGTTGTTGCCATTTGTCTCGTCTTTGGTTTGTTATAAATTGTTGTTGTTGTTGTGACTGAGTATTTTCTGCACTTCTAGACACATGATATCTATATGGTTCACCTTACCATACTGTACCATACCATACCATACCATACCTTACCATACTGTACCATACCATACCATACCATACCATACCATACCATACCATACCATACCATACCATA
>NW_004798262.1:122120-125290 GCF_000002075.1 Aplysia californica | reverse complement strand
GAGAGAGAGAGAGAGAGAGAGAGAGAGAGAAGAGAGAGAGAGACTGACACACAGAGAGAGAGAGAGAGATAGAGAGAGAGAGAGAGAGAGAGAGACGCACAGACTCCTGTTTACTCATCGACAGCGCATTTAGTGAGGACTTAGATATTAAACATAATCAGCTTGTGTGTGAGTAAAACAGAGGAACATAGATCTATACATATACACGCACACACACTCACACACCCGCCCATGCGCGCGCACGCACACACACACACACACACACACACACACACACACACACATATACACACATATACACACATGTGCTCACACACACACATACACACACGTACAAACATACGCACGCACGCACACAGACACACTCGCACTCACACTCCTTTTTAGTAGAAGTGAGGAAAATTCCGACACACCAGTACTTTCCTATTTTGACATTTATTTTGACTTTTTTTGTCGTTTGGTGCAATAGTCCGATATGGAACTTTGTCGAACGTTCCCCACATACAATTATTTTAATGATAAAATACGACATATGATTTTGTCGGTTTATTGCACAAAGTGAGCAACAGTGCCACATAACGACAAAGGCATATCTTACCCGTTATTTCCTTTACCCTATCCGTACGTCGTGTTTTACGATCGTATCCTTACGACGTGGGGAACTCTGTGCCACCGCTTAACCCTATCCGTACGTCGTGTTTTACGATCGTATCCATACGACGTGGGGAACTCTGTGCCACCTCTTAACCCTATCCGTACGTCGTGTTTTACTATCGTATCCTTACGACGTGGGGAACTCTGTGCCACCTCTTAACCCTATCCGTACGTCGTGTTTTACGATCGTATCCATACGACGTGGGGAACTCTGTGCCACCACTTTCCAAAGAGGAAATTTACTCGTTAATCAGATCCGTACGTTTTGCATAGCAGTCTGTCAAAATGCTTTTTGAGGAAATACTGAAAGTTTCTAAGAGATCTTCGCGCTAAAAGTATTCTAAAATGTGAAGAATACAACCCTAGGGGTACAAAATGACCCCCAGGGCGTACGGATAAGGGTTTAATTTGGCTGATTTGGCTTCAACCTGACATCGTCAATCGCAGAAAGCCATTTTGACTCTTGTGCAGAAGTCACGTCCTGCGCATCCCGCTACTTACAAAATTTTTGGCTCTCCAGAAAAATTGAAAAACGTCGCTTATCGGGTTGTTATTGGGCTCTAGTGGTCGAGAGGTTACAGTGTTTGCCTCTCGTGTAATAGATCCCGGGTTCGAATCCGGAAAGCGACCGAAAATAATGTTCTTCCCTCAAACTTTCTCCTTTCGCCTCCTTTCCTTCTCTCCAACAATGTTCTGTCGTCTGCTTTCGTCTCCACTTTCTGCCCACACCCCCTCACCTCCTTTGCCCCCCTCCTCTGGGCTGCTGACTCTTTCTGCAGCTTTTCTACTGCTACTTATTGCCTCCTAAGAGTCCGAGTAATTTAACGATATTGATAGAGCAGATAGAACATTATTGTTTTGTTTTCTGACCTCTTGGCCTTAGTAACTTAAAACTCTCCAAAATGTCAGATATGACTTTGTTATCTACTGTGATGATTTATTCTTCATTCTTCTTTTTTTCCATCAGAAAGACCCAACTCGTCCGGACCAAGGAATCGAATACGCAATGATCGCCCCCGATGCTGTCGATACACCAATGTTTCAGTCCGTGGACAGTAATCGAGTTCTTTTCTGGGACGAGTTGAAAGACGAAATGAAGAGGAGAATGATGAAGTAAGGACAAAGATAGTACATGACAAGAATGTCCACTCGGCCAAAAAAGTGTCCGCCAGAAGTTCGCTCTTTGCTTCAGATGGCGCTGCAGTCTGTTTTGAAGCTCTCTTTCGTTTCTCCAGAAGAAAATTAGAAATAGCACCTCCTTGTGTGCGCAGAAGGACTGCTGTTCATCAGCAGTTCGGGTTCGTTTAGTACGGAGTTTTAGGTGGGTTTTTTTCATTTTAATGACCTCTTGCCTTTCATTCTAAACTCAAATTAAACGAAGAAAACAGTCACCCTTTCCTCCGGAAGAGGTTTTTTTTGGTCAGCGCAACCATTCTAAAAAAGCGTTCTTCCGAAATTTGAATTCTTATTTATTCAAAAACTTGTTAGCTTCACTTTGATTTTTTTTTTACACAAGTAGGGTAACTCTGGTCGCAAAGAGTGCGCATTTGCAAAGAGGGCGCCACCGAATTTTGAGGACACTTTTGTTATTGGCTCAAAGAGAGGAGTGGACCCTCTTGTCATGAGGACTCTTTGGTAAGGAGCCGCTATGCGTGGTATCTTGGTGAAATGAGGCGCTCGTCAAAGAATAAGTGATATCGGAGAAACAGGCATTTTTCCGCCAGTTTGGCAATTTTTACCGAATTTTTGTTTTTTGACTAAAGACCTTTAAGGTCCATTTAAATACACATGTCTGGGTGGATTTTTACTGACAATTTATGTTGATTTAAGGCACAAAAATGTAAATTTGCCGTTTCTAATGACTCTCAAGCTTTGGAAGTTACCTGATTTTGGGAGCTATTTTCTCGCTTATTTTACCTCTAAAACAAGGCAAATCCCACCTCCTTCAATCGAAAATATCTCGACTTCTATTCATGATGTATGAGCCTTTTTTTTCTCCACATAAAGCAAGACAAATGAACAAGCCTTAAAGAATGATACCAATAACTCCACAATATGTCCAAAATTGACGAGCGCCTGATTCCACCGCGTCGGGACCCATAATAATATGTTTTCCACAAATTGGTCAATTTTCATCTTTTCTTTTTCTTTTTAATTTTTTTTTGGGGGGGGATGGGGGTGTTGTTGTAGTTGTTGTTGTTTTGTTTGGTTGTTTTTTAGTTTGTTTTTTGTTTGTTTGTTTGTTTGTTTGTTTGTTTATTTGCTCAACACCTTTTAGTGGGTGGTTGGAGGGAGCCACTTGTAGGTCCTACTTCTTTACTTTCCCCTCTGCTGTTTCTGTCTGTCTGTCTTATTTTTTCCAGCACTAAATTAATGACTATTAATATTTTGTCGATGTGCTCCTCTTTATTCAAACTCAAACAACACCTTTTGTGTCCATAAAATAAAATAAGAATATTTATGTGTGGTTTGTACTGAAAACAAAACAAAACAACAACTTGATCAACATCCCCCCC
>NW_004798262.1:119359-121421 GCF_000002075.1 Aplysia californica | reverse complement strand
TTATTATTATTATTATTATTATTATTATCACCATGATCATCATCATCATCATTATCATTCCCCCAGACCACAGGCAGTTGGAGAAGCCTTCCTACAACTGCTCCGAAGTGACGTCATCAACGGCGCCATCTTGCAAGTGGACATCCAGGGGAAGACTTTCCGCCACATGGAGTGTGTCAACGACGGTGTCACCTTTGACCCCAGCAAAGCGTTCTAGCAACTTTTTTTGTTCCTTTGATCCACAAGTGATCCCACTGTGATTTGACCTAATTCTTATTATAATATTGCAAGGTTTTTTTATTTGTTTGTTTTGAGTTTTTGTTCTGTTTTGAATTTTTTGTTTTGTTGTTTTTGTTGTTTTAGTGTTAGCGAATTATAGGCGATTTCCAGGTTGAGAAGCATAGATATGGGGTACATAGAAGCGAAACCAATAAATTGGAGGAAAAAAAAATTATTAATCCGCAGACAGGAAAAAGAGGCTAAAGCAGCACCTGGACATGGATGGCTGGTGCCTCTATATATAAATCATTGATGGTCAAGGTCAAGGTTGTTTTAGTGATTATTTTACGGTTATCGCAGTACAAAAACTCGTTAAGGTTGCGGGTAAACCTGTATAGACACTAAATTAATGAGCAGTGGACAAGTAGTCTTTTTTAAGAAATAATATATGTGAGGCAGCGTGGTGGAATCAGGCTCTCGGCGAAATAATAAGTCGGAGAAAACAGCAGTTTTCTTCCTGCTTAGCAATTTTTATCAATTTTTTGGTTTTTGGCTCTATACCTTTTATGTCCATTTACAAACACATTCCTTTGAGGATTTCACGGAATACGTTGATTAAAGGCACTAAAATATAAATTTGCAGTGTTAATGTACTCTACAGCTTTGGAATTTACAAAGGTTTGGCGGCCATTTTCTCGCTAATTTTACCTCTTAAACCAGGTGACCCCCGCCTCCTTCAATACAAAATATCTACACTTCTATTGAAGATGGATGGGTAATTTTTTCATTGAAAGCAAGACAAATGAACAAGCTTTCAGATGATACCAATAACTCAATATGCCCAAAAATTGACGAGAGCCTGATTCCACCACGCTGCCTCAAATACATGTATTATCAATGAATGAAAGCAGAAGACAAAACCAGTATTACAACAAAGTTTTATGTGGTATTTTTGGCTGTTTTGAGTTAGTAAAACCACGAAGTCAGAAACCTAATGTTCTATCTGCTCTATCAAAGTCATAAGAATAAGTTTAATCGTTATGAAGATATTCAAAGAATTGCATTTAAAAAAGCTTGTTATATTGTGAAACGAAAAAAAAAAAAGTCAAATTTCTCAAAACTAGGTATTGTGCAGATAGACAGATTTGACGGTAACTTAAAGTAAAGCAAAGGAAATTAAGTAAAGTAAAATAAAGTAAAGTGTAGCATGAGGTAAAAAAGCATAACGTAAAGTAAAGCAAAGTAACATAAAGTAACATAAAGTTAAGTAAAGCAAAGTAAGATAAAGTAACATTAAGAAAAGCAAAGGAAAGGAAAGCAAAGCAATACAAAGGAAAGCAAAGAAAAGCAATACAAAGCAAAGGAAAGCAATACAAAGCAAAGGAAAGCAAAGAAAAGCAATACAAAGCAAAGGAAAAGAAAGCAAAACAAAGCAAAGGAAAGGAAAGCAAAGAAAAGCAATACAAAGCAAAGGAAAGGAAAGCAAAGAAAAGCAATACAAAGCAAAGGAAAGGAAAGCAAAGAAAAGCAATACAAAGCAAAGGAAAGAAAAGCAATACAAAGCAAAGCAAAGCAAAGCAAAGAAAAGCAAAGCAAAGAAAAGCAATACAAATCAAAGGAAAGGAAAGCAAAGAAAAGCAATACAAACAAAGGAAAGGAAAGCAGTACAAAGCAAAGCAAAGTAAGTCCTCTTCTGCTCAGAGCCCACTTGGGGCCCTCCACTCAAATACATCCACATGTGTCTTTGGTGTCACATGTACTTCTCCTTGTGCTCTTTTATCACTTCCTAAAATTTACAATAATCAGCCCAAGTTCCATCACTGTACATACTCCTGAGGACCCC
>NW_004798262.1:114091-115391 GCF_000002075.1 Aplysia californica | reverse complement strand
GCCAATAATTGTCTACAGTGATTGGCCAATAGTTGTCTACAGTGATTGGCTACAGTGATAGGCCAATGCTTGTCCACAGTGATTGGCCAGGTTGGAACATTAGTAGTAAAAAGCCACAGAGATTGGCTACAGTGATAGGCCAATGCTTGTCCACAGTGATTGGCCAGGTTGGAACATTAGTAGTAAAAAGCCACAGAGATTGGCTACAGTGATTGGCCAATGGTTGTCTGCAGTGATTGGTCAGGTTGGAATATTAGTAGTAAAAAGCCACAGAGATTGGCTACAGTGATTGGCCAATGGTTGTCTGCAGTGATTGGTCAGGTTGGAATATTAGTAGTAAAAAGCCACAGAGATTGGCTACAGTGATTGTCCAATGGTTGTCTGCAGTGATTGGCGAGGTTGGAAATTGGAACATTAGTGAAAGTGATGTACTTTGGCGACCACAGAGCGAAAGGAAGGTGACTTAATTTTTCTATCATTTTTGACGTTCTAGATGAGTAACTAGTGGGATAGGTCACCAGTACCAACCTGCCCTCAGACTAGGGCTGGGCAATGAGTCGCTTTAGCAAAATCCGGATACTATGTTAGTGCACCTCTTCGGCAATTAAATACGTTATAAACCGCTTGGGGGAAATGGGTTGGAACCACCTCTACAAAATGGGTGCATCCACTTCGACAAACTGGTTAGGAAAGAGATTTTAAGACTCTAAATTGGGACGTTTCATTGAGAATTATCCGGTTATCCTGATAAGTTTTCCGGATTTTGCCCACCACTACCTCAGACAGACGTTATATGACTAATCAAGGCCGCAGCTGAGCAGAAAATGCGTCGGTGATAACAGCAATAATAATAATAATAATAATAATAATAATAATAATAATAATAATAATAATAATTGCATTCATATAGCGCATATTCATGCTTAAGAGCATGCTCTATGCGCTTTACAACTATTATTACCCCAGCAGACCCTCTGAGAACACTCAGAAACATTCTCAGCTTCCGCGGAAGGATACAGTGCAAGCTGCGGATTTCACGCTCTCAAACACTATCAACACTGACAAGATCGTTCACTGTCTATAGCCGGCTACCCTTTTCCACCTGGGTGAAGTGAGGAAACTTTGTGCAAAGTGCCTTTCCCAAAGACATTTCAACGTCGGGCCTCTGACGGGATTCGAACCCACGACCTTACGGTTGCGAGTCCGAGAGTCTAACCACTAGGCCACCGGTGGCACAATGTGACTCGACCACGGGATGTCCCTCCTACAGGCCACTCGCCTTGCTGCAGACTAGACAGAC
>NW_004798262.1:111862-113088 GCF_000002075.1 Aplysia californica | reverse complement strand
CCCCCTCCCCCTCCCTCTCCCTCTTACCCCAACGTCCTCGTTCACACTCCACAGCTCCGACGCATATATTATTTTTCCATACCTCTTCTCAATAACAAGGAGGATGAAAATAATATTATGTTGAAATGTGAACAGCATGACCTTGACTCTATTGATATAAAGCAGAGAAATATGTTGGTTTTTTTAATGTGTTTTGTTGGTTATTTTATGGGGCTTTGTTTGCTTCAGAGAGCCGGGGAGAAAAACAGAGTACTAGGATCTAGTATTTGCAGTATCCAACTGTACTGAAAGCTAAGTTCTAGTTATTAACCCCGGTTGGGCGATCTGTTAAAAGGAATATCTAGTATACTATTTTACTTATCAAAGACTACTTGTGCATTATATGCGTGACGTGAATACCTTCCTCTTGTTTGTGTAAACATTTTACTGCACTAGCAACCCAATTAGGTCAAATAAGGGCCGAAGATGAGAGGTGTTACAAGAGAGCAACAAATACAAAAATAAAAGAAGGAGGCGAGATAAGGACGACAGATTATGTTTGTTGATGGGGAAGAGGGAGAAAACCCGCACCTGAGCACCTGCCAACCGCCCACCATCTTGCTCTTACTGGAGAAAGAGAAGGCAAAATAAGGCAGAGGAAGGCCACAGATGTGTTGTTAGTTACAGTTGGATGTCCTCACAGATTTTGAGCCCAAAATGGCCGAAAGGTCATAAAGAGGCTTAAATACCCGGTAGATCTAATTCACGTTTCTCCGTCGTAACCTACTTCTCTGTCTGGATTTTCTGCTCTTGGTTTTTGTCGTTTTTTATATTGGGGGAGGGGGGGTGGAGGGTGTAAAGAGAAGCATATCGAGAAACGAAAATGGTCCTCAGTCCTGGGAAAAGGTAAAACAGACAGACAGAAACAACAGAGGGAAAGTTACAGAAGAAGGGCCTACCAGTGACTTTGTTTGTTAAGATAAAGAGAAGCACATCGACACAATAATGGTCATTTACTGCTGGGGAAAAGTAAGACAGACAGACAGACAGATGATAGGGGCGTTAAACCCCCTTGACCACTTGTCAGATTGACTATATATACATATATATATATATAGAGCTTGACCACTTGTCAGATTGACTATATATATATATACATATAGCTTTACCACTGGTCACTTTAACATGACAAAACATGTAACTTGACTGGGGGAACATAGAGCTGGGGGAACATAGAGCTGGGGGAA
>NW_004798262.1:99122-110815 GCF_000002075.1 Aplysia californica | reverse complement strand
AAAGAGACAGAGAGAGAGAGAAGAGGGGAGGAGTTGATCTTGCGAGAACTTCCGGCGGGTGAGAATAGCCACTTTCAAATTTTATATCTATGATAATTGTCTAAAGTAGCTTTATTCATTTATTTAGTTCGTCAATTTGCTTTTAAAATAATGATTCTGTTTCTTTATACGAACAAAATGATTTTTGTGTCTAAAATCCCTGTCTAGTCATATAGTATAGCTTGCTGTTTAACTTATCTCTTGTTGTTATAATTTTTGATAAATTTAACGATATTTCGCGACTTCAGTGCTTTCTTGTCGTATTTCCATTTTTTGTAAACCGTGAAAATGTAACGTCTTCTTATGCTTACTCTTTGTTATGAACTCGCGTCATTTGTGGTGAACACATTTCTTCTAGCTCCTAACATAATTCTAAATTGGAGGAATTTGGGCTGTTTATGTCTGAAAACCTATCGTCTGTATCAATGAAAGAGGCACGAAGTGATGAAGTTCTGGGAATTTTTTCCAAAGACAAACAGATGAGAGAGGCATATTTGCAAATCTGCGCCGACAAATTATTAGTAATAGACTGGCGGCGTGACGCGGGAGAATAACCACTTGCTTTTCAAAAACATTTCACACCTAAACTGCAAAACATCAAATTATTGGGAAATTAAATCAGGATGCCCCTTTATAACCCCACAGATTTTTTAACACCTCCCCCCCCTCGACTGTTCTAAAGCGCGGAAAGTACTGCGCGATTAGGCTAAGTGATACATATAGTTTGATTAAAAACCATTTTATAGTTTGATTAAAAACCATCAAATGTAAAAAAAAAACCTACTGATTTGCGATGGAAATGAAGATATATATATATAGTAGAAAATGGACTCCCAGTAGGTAAGTGTGAGACGGGAGGAAAAGTAAAAGAATACCAATATAATGAGATATCTTTCGACTTAAAATTTTTACTACTCTGTCCATCCCTAGAACTAACTGTTTACTGACTTTAAACTGAGATGAAAGGACTCTATGACTATATCTAGTAAATTATTATTATTGAATTTGAATGGAATGGTGGGCGGAGTATAATTGTGGGATTGTTTCAATTATTTTATCAGTCAGCACAGTTGACTGGTTAAGTATGTATTTACTTTACCCAACCCAAAACCAGCCCTATTAACTATTTTATACTCTTTCAGAGTCTCTTTCACACATCTCCAATTAGTTGGAAACTAACTTTAAACTTTTACATTTATATATCACCCCCCCCAGGGGGAAAAAAGATGTGATGGAGAAATAAGATTAAGAAGTAGCTGGCATTCTCATTCTGAAAAAGGTACTATGATATATGTGTACTCAATACCATTTGAGGCCCTGTTCTGAAAAAAACCCAATTTTTACTTTCACTCTCGCTTGGCTTATCTTTATTTTATCTCGTCTTGTCCTGTCTGTGTTGTGACACTGTGTACTGTGTTGTTATTTTGCCGCGTCCCCACTGTGTCAGTGTCCCCTTTGACCTGTATTTGTGCGTGGTTGGCAGGTGTTCTGATGTGGTTTGCTTCTTCTTTCCTATCAAACATCTATCGTCTTTATCTCCCCTCCTTCTTTTTTGTGTTTGTTACTCTCTTGTAACACCTCTAATCTTCGGCACTTATATGACCTTATAGTGTTGCAAGCGCCACAAAACTCTTACTTACTAAAACTAAACTGATCTGTTTTTCGGCAGTGAGTCGACTGACGGTGTTGCTGGCCAGGTACCAAGAGGCATACCCTGATTTTGTGCTACAAGAGTATGGTCTGGAAGAGGTGAGTCAACAGGTGACAGATCAACTCAACGATCTCATTGTGTCTGTCTCTGTGTCTGTGTGATTGTGACTGACTGTCTGTGTGATTGTGTGTCTGTCTGTGTGATTGTTTGTGTGTGTGTGTGACTGTCTGTCTGTCTGTGTGATTGTTTATGTGTGTGTCTGTGTGATTGTGTCTGTCTGTTGGACTATTTCAATGGGTTGTTTCTGTCACATCTCAGCATCCTTTTTAAGACCCAAGATTTACACGATTGAAACGAATATCAAGCTATTTAAGTCATTTTGGAAACTACTGGAAACTTTTACAAACCTTTGTCTGTGTTTGTCCTGTGATCCTTGAGGAAGCTGCTGAAATGTGTCGTCATTTGTTGAAATGTGTCGTCATTTGTTGAAATGTGTAGTTTGTTGAAATGTGTCATTTGTTCAATGTGCCCTTTGTTGAAATGTGTCGTTTCTCTGATTCACAGGAGAAAAGCAGGGTCTCCCTCCCATGGATCACATGTTGAAATGTGTCATTTGTTCAATGTGCCCTTTGTTGAAATGTGTCGTTTCTCTGATTCACAGGAGAAAAGCAGGGATTCCCACCCATGGATCACAGAGAGCAAGTAAGTAAACGTATTTGCTAGTGGTAGTGAATAGTAAATATGGATAAATAGCATTTGTATAGTGCTTCTTCAGTGGCGTCCAAAAGAAACTTGAAAATGTAATTCCTCTATAATCGTGTCAAAGCCTTGCCCTACCCACTCATGCAGCATACCAATTCAAAGCTGAATAAATTCTGCATCATCCGACACTTTAATATTTCATCTATGTTCAGAGGTGCGGCTAATGAAGTCTGTGGTGACACAGCCTTAGGCTCTTTCTTCAGCTGTTGCCATGACAACTAACAGCTGTTGCCAAGACAACAAGCAGCTTGCTGGATTTGTTCAAATGTGCATGATGATGTGTGGTAGTTTTAAATTGACACACAAACATGATGATGTGTGATAGTTTTAGGGTGACACACAAACATGATGATGTGTGATAGACACAGTGTGACTTTACTTTTGATGATTAATGCCAAAGTTTTCAGTTGGTTCTCTACTATTTTGTTGCAAATGTTGAAAGGATAGTGTGAGTGGTTGGCGGGTACTCTGTGTGGTTTGTTCCTTCTTTCCTACCAAATGTCTATCATTCTTATTTCCCCTCCTTCTTTTTTGTGTTTATTACTCACTTGTAACACATCTAATTTTCTGCACTTCTCATATGACCTTGTGTTGCAAGTGCCGTTAAAAACACATACTAAAACATAAATGGAAAGACAGTAGGGGCAGTAGGAACCTTTGACTGAAGGTGTCTGTCTCTTGTAACTTGAGGGAATATTGGATCACAAGTGTGTCTGTGTCTCCCCTTCCACTCAACCCCCCCCCCCCTTCCTCCTCAGGGAACTGTCCCCACTACTACGTGAGTACGATGCGACGATCTACGGACTCCAGGAGCAGTTGGGAAACCTCCAGGTAACCTTGTCCTGTCTTGTCTTGTCCTGTCTTATCTTGCCTTATCCTGTCTTGTCTTATCTTGTCTTATCCTGTCTTGCCTTGTCTTGTCCTGTCTTATCCTGCTTATTGTATATTGTATATTTTTAGTGAACACATTTTCAACCTCACTGCGAGACTGTTTTTCTCGTATAACATTTTACACATATGCATTTATATTATATGTATAATACTTTGTTTTACGTACACACTTGTCGATTCATTTTTAAGATGTGATGTCTTTTTCATTGTAATGCGCATTGAGCATCTTTTAGGAAATGGAAATGGGCAGTATAAATGCTATTTATTATTATTATTATTTTTATTGCTTGTTTCTGTTTTCTATGTGTATTCAGTGTTATTGTGTTGAACGAAATAGTTTGCCTGACTGTGCTGGGCATCGTCTCAGTTATCCAAGCATTGTTTCAGTTATCTGAGAAATTTTTTAGTTGTCCAGCCCACTTTGACAAAAGTTTGGCGACCCCTGTTCTATGTCATCAGTTGAAATATTTTTTGTCCCCCTGTGGAGAAAGAATTATAGGACTTGTTCTCAAAAGGTCTGATCCTACTTTCATTCCAAAAGATCAATTTTTGGAAAGTGGAGCATAGCCCACCCCCCACCCCCCACCCTGGCAGTGCTACTGACTGAAGTTGTCTTTAGGCCATTCCCAAAGGGGGGATATTAACATGTTCTCATGCATAGTAGAATGTGTAAATGGGCTGATTTATCAATGTCATGCTCACACTGTGCCGGAATAACATAGGGGGAACTGCTGTTTTTTATTCCTCATCCTTACTATCGTCATTTTTCCTCTTCTTCTTTTGTATGTTTTTCACTCTCTTGTAAACTGCTATTTCTGGGGTGCCTTGATGGTTGAAGCAGACTTTGTGCTGTTGGGGCTAAAGGGGTGAGCAGTGTAAGCCTGATTCCCAATTTGGACTTCTCTGTTGACATCCACCCCTTGGCGCTCATAAGATCTTATGCAGTTGCGAGCGCCGTAAAATCTTATTAAAACAAACAAGAGCATAGCCCTTTCACAATGTTATTCTTTTGTGTTCACAGGAAGAGCTCATGACCTTGAGGAGTCGGGCTGACCTTCTGGTACAAGAAAATGACGGGTCAGTGTCTTGTGTCGCGTGTCGGGAAGCTGGAGGGTGTCCTCGTGGAATGTCTGTTAGGGATGGGCAGGTCCAATTACCCAGTACTAGAACACCCGGATCTATCATAGTTAGTGGTGTCAGTACCGGCACCAGGTTTTCAGTACCGGTGCTTTCTTGTCATATCTCTATTTTTTCTAATATATATATTGGAAATATGACTTCTTATTAAGCTCACTCTTTGCTATGAACTGTTTTCGCTATTAAAAAAATGGAGACACGACAAGAAAGCACTGAGGTCGCGAAGAAGTACTGATACTGAGAAAGTGTTGGCACCAAGTGGTTTCGGTACTGGGAAGGTGCACCAAGAGTATTTGTACTAGGAAAGTGCTGATTCCAAGAGGTAGCGGTACTGGGAAGGTTCTGATTTCAAAAGGTACAGGTACTGCGAAGATGTTTGCTCTGGGAAGGTACTGGTACTGGGAAGGTTCTGATTCCAAAAGGTACAGGTACTGCGAAGATGTTTGCTCTGGGAAGGTACTGGTACTGGGAAGGTTCTGATTCCAAAAGGTACAGGTACTGCGAAGATGTTTGCTCTGGGAAGGTTCTGATTCTAAAAGGTACAGGTACTGCGAAGATGTTTGCTCTGGGAAGGTTCTGATTCCAAAAAGTACAGGTACTGCGAAGATGTTTGCTCTGGGAAGGTTCTGATTCCAAAAGGTACAGGTACTGCGAAGATGTTTGCTCTGGGAAGGTTTTGGCAAAAGCACCAAGATGTACCAGTTTGTGTCCACTGGGAAGGTTCTTGTAATAGATTGACTTTGATTGTCTATTACAAGCTCACAGCTGTCTATTACAAGCTCACAGCTGTCTATTACAAGCTCACAGCTGTCTAATACAAGCTCACAGCTGTCTAATACAAGCTCACAGCTGTCTATTACAAGCTCACAGCTGTCTAATACAAGCTCACAGCTGTCTATTACAAGCTCACAGCTCTAATTGAAGACATGGACGAACCCATCAAGGGTACACCTTTTTGTAAAAACGAGCAAGACACAAGACCATATGTCGGTTATTGTGCTGGTGTTTTGCTCTTTTCTCGCACTAGGAGTAGCCTGTTGTCTGTCAGTGTGTCAGTGTGTCAGTCTTTGGTGTGTCAGTGTGTCCAGTCTGTCATGTGTGGGTGGTTGGCGGAAGCTCTGGTGTGGTTTGCTTCTTCTTTCCTATCAAACATCTATCGTCTTTATCTCCCCTCCTTCTTTTTAGCGTCTGTTACTCTCTTGAAACACCTCTAATCTTCTGCACTTACATGACCTTATTGTGTTGCAAGTGCCGTAAAACTCTTACTAAAACTAAAGTCTGTCATGTGTCAATCTGTGGTATCTCTGTGTCCATCATCATCATGACCTTTGTGACTTCTGCACCCATCATCGTCACCTCTATGACCTCTGTGACCTCCGTGTTGACCCGTGTATCGTTGACTGTCCCCAGATTGCGTCATGAGCTACGTGAGAGTGTCCAGAGTGGGCTGACCGTTGGTCAAGGCATGGGGGGAGGAGACGGAGGTGTGGACGGGGAGGGGGCCCTGGGGAATCTACAGCAGCAGGTGGAGATAGCTGTGCAGGTAATGTCTCCGTAGAAACAGAACATTTCCTCTTCTTTGTCTTTAACACTTTGCCATCTCTAGACTCCTTCGGAAACAGAACAGTTACGTTTTTTTTCCTGTAACACTTTGTCTTCACAAGGCTCCTTGGATACAGAACATTTAGGGGTTTTTTGTTTTGCCATAACACTTTGAGATTACCAGGTTCCTTGGAAACAGAACATTTACTTTTTTTCTGACTTTAACACTTGGCCATCCCAAGGCTCCTTGGAAATAGAACATTTACTTTTTTTTTTTCCTGTAACACTTTGCCATGACAAGACTCCTTTGGAAACAGAACATTTACTTTTTGTTGTTGCATTTATTACTTTGCCATCACCAGGCTCATAGAGGAAAAACCCTTGCCATCAAAGAGAGAGGCAGTTTGGGGAAAATCATAAGAAATTGGGTGGTAAACATTGCCGATTGGTGATATATGACGGCAAAGTGTTAAATGAACATTTGTTGATAACTTTCACATAGATGTGCGTTTTTAAAAGACACATGACAGGTGTTGAGCCAAAAGTTGAAATAAAAAAAAAAAAAAGCCTAACATCCACAAAAATGCCAATATCTTCTGTTTAATTATTTTCAAGAGCACCTGATTTCACCACGATGCCTCACCTATGTACAGGTAATGTCTCTGTCTCTCAGATATGTACGGTTGGTTGGAGGGTGACACTGTTAGGTCCTACTTCTTCACTTTCCCTCTGTTGTTTCTGTCTGTCTGTCTTACTTTTCCCCAACACTAAATGGCCATTATTGTGTCAATGTGTTTCTCTTTACTCAAACAAACAATGTCAATTCTCTGTCTCTCCAACTTGCACATGCACTATCTCCAGGCTACTGAGTAGACTATGTCACAAACACACACACAAGTTAAGAGTAATTTTTAGTATTTTATGTCAAGGCACACACACACACACACTAACTAATACATACACACTCAAACTCACACAAACACTCACACACACACTGACACAAGATGTCAATTTCTGTGTTGTCCAGGAGAAAGATGCAGCCCAGGAAAAATGGCGAGAGGCTGCGCAGGAAGTAGATCGCTTGGAGGCGGAACTGGAGGTAGACCATAATTTTGTTGTTTCGGCTGCTTGTTTGTGTGTGTGTGTGTGTGTGTGTGTGTGGGTGTGTGGGTGTGTTGGTCCGTGTGTGTGTGTGTGTGTATTTACATATCAATGTGAGTACTTTTTGGTAACATAATTATTCTCTCAAATTTCCTGTCTGCTGTATTGATGTGATAAAGCACCATATTGCGTGCTGTTGTTTAGTGCAGAATACACTTCGCTATTTCAGAATAAATTGAGGGCAAGCGAGGCAGGGGTAGGCCCAGAACAACATACTTAGGGAACCTAAACAAATGGGTAACAGGGAAAGATCAGGGAAACGTAGCTTTTTTGAGAGCATCCGAGCAAAGGAATGAATGGAAAATCATGATCGCCGATGTCTGTCGCAGATCTGGCACTGGATGAGGATGATGATTTCAGAATTACAAGTTCTATCTGACATAGTTTTTGCCGTTCTGAGTTACTGAGACCATGAGGTCAGAAACTACACTTTCTATCTGCTCTATCAAATTCGTTACATTAATCGGGGTCATTATCGAAATAGTTGAAGAGTTGCATTCAAAACGTTTGAAATATTGTGTTATTCAAAATTGTTTATCGTCAAATTTTTCAAAAAACTAGGTACTGAGCAGAGAGAGCGTTGTAATTCTGAGGTACTGTCTTGCCAGTTCTAGTTTCTTTTAGTTTGGTCAGAGTTTAGGGGTGCTCACAGCTGGCTTTGGTCATATGAGTGCGCAACACTCATGTTGATTGTCGCTGTATACTGTATATATATATATATATAAAACAAAAGCTTTTGTACAGTGTTTGCCCCTCTCAGGGCAGTGTGACTGACTGAAGTGTCTTTAGGCCATTCTCAAAAGGGGGATATTAACATGTTCTTATGCACAGTAAAATTGTAAATGGGCTGATTTATCAATGTCATGCTCATACTGTACCTGAACAACATAGGGGGAACTGCTGCTTTTTATTTCCTCATCCTTACTGTCATCATTTTTCTTTTACTTCTTTTGTATGTTTGTCACTCTCTTGTGAACTGCTGTTTCTGGAGTGCCTTGATAATCGAAGCAGACTTTGTGCTGTTGAAGCTAGAGAGGTGAGCAGAGTAAGCCTGATTCCCTGTAAGGACTTCTCTGTTGACATCCACCCCTTGGCGCTCATATGTCATTAAGTTGCAAGTGCTATAAAAACCTTAACTTAACAAAAAGTACTGCAATATATGTTATAACAATAGGTCTTTATGCTGCAATATTTGTTCTGTCTGTATAGCTTTAGTTATAGTGTGTTAGTAAGTGTTGATATTTTTTGTTTTTACTGCTTCCTTTCGTATATATAATTAATGTATGGTTGTGAAAGTTCTTCTGTATGTGGTTGAACTGGTTTTTCTTGTTTCTGTGAAATGTTTTATCGTGTTTTATCGCTCAGTGATCATGGTTTGGTGTAAAGCGCTCAGAGCTTATTCTCGTTTGCGATAGAGCGCAATATAAATGCAATCTATTGTTATTATTTTTATTATTATTATTATTATTATTATATAATAATATATTATTATTATTGTTATAATAATAATAATAATAATTATTATTATTATTACTATTATTATTACTGTGGTGTTTGCTCTATCTGTAAACCAGTGTACGTGGGTGGTCGGAGGGTGCTGTGGTGTGGTTTGCTACTTCTTTCTCCTATCAAACATCTATTGTCCTTATCTCTTTTCCTTCTCTTTCAGTATTTGTAACTCTCTTGTAATACCTCTAATCTCCGGCATTTATATGACCTTATTGTGTTTCAGATGCCGTAAAGCTCTTACTACACTAAACTAAACAAATGTACTGCGGTGTTTTTTCTGACCTTGACCTTTCTGATTTTTCAGGTGGAAAAGGAGAGTCACCAGTGGAGGGTAGTGGAACAACAGGCGCATCAGGTGTGTGTGTGTGTGTGTGTGTGTGTCTGTGTATCTATCAATGTGTCTGTCTGTGTGTGTCCATAGGTCAAAGACTAGTACCATCTGTCTGTGTGCATCAATGTGTCAGCCTGTGTGTCTATCAATTTGTCTGTCTGTCTGTGTGTCCGTAGGTCAAAGATCAGTACCACCAGTCTGTGACGGCCCTGGGCTCTGAAGTGGAAACTCTACACACTGAGCTGAGGTGAGTGGCCCGAGGCGGTGGGTGGGTGGGTAAGGAGGTGGGTAGGTGGCCTATGGTGGGTGGTTGGTGGGTGAGTGGCCCACGGTGGTGGGTGACTGGCCCTGTTGGTGGGTTGGATGGTTTGTGTGTGGTGGGATGGTGAAGGGCTGGGGGTTGGTGGTTGGTGGGTGGTCTGTGGCTGGATGGTGGGTGGATGCCCAACTCTTACTAAAACTAAGCTAAATGGTTCATAAAGTAGGTAAATGGTAGCAAAGTCACGTCATGCAGAAACATTTATGTGCTTGGTCACAGGAGCCTGAGCTCTCGGTGCTGGTCCATGGTAGTCTCAGGGATTGTCCTTGGTTGTCTGACACGTGCGTGATTGGAGGGGGCCACTGCAGATTGTACTTCTTTTCTTTCCCTTTTTTTTCTGCCTGCCTGCCTGCCTGCCTGCCTGCCTGCTTGCCTGCCTGCCTGTCTGCCTGCCTGCCTGTCTGTCTGTCTGTCTGTCTGTCTGTCTACCGTGTCTGAGTCTGTCTGTCTGTCTATCCGGCCATCTTATCACCTTTTTTCCTGCACGAAATGACTGTAATTGTTTTCGCTGGGATATGCCTCTGCTACCTCTAACTTTAACAATAAGCTCAGCGTGATCACGTGTATTTGTTTGTGTGTCGTCAGGGAGACAAGGACAGAGAACTCCACGCTGGTGCAGAAAGTCTCCCAGCTGAAGCTGACAGTCAGCGAGTTACAGCAACAGCTGGTGTGGAAGGTGAGGTGGGGGGAGGTGAGGGTGGAGGATGGTGGGTGAAGGGGGGGAAGTGAGAGGAGGGAAAGGTGGGGTGGCAGATGGGACAGAAAGTTTTCCAGCTGAAGCTGACGGTCAGCGAGTTACAGCAACAGCTGGTGTGGAAGGTGAGGAGAGGTGGGGTGATGGGGGGGGGGGGGGGGTGAAGGGGGAGGTGTGGAGTAGGGGGATGGTGACGGGGAGGGGGGAGTGGGGGTAGTGGGGTGGATGGAAGGTGAAGGGGAGTAGAGGGATGGGTGGAAGGTAGGGGAGGGGGAGGTGAGGTGGGTTGAATGGGTGAGGAGGGTGGAAGGTCTTAAAGCTTGTTTTTTTTGTCTCAGTTTTGGTGAAATAGAAATATAATCATCTTTGTTAGATATAAGTCAAGATATTTGCGATTGAAGGTGGCGGGGGATTGCCGGGTGTCGGAGGTAAAATTTGACTGGAAAGTGGTGGCCAAAATTTGGTGACTTCCAAATGCTTGGTGTGAGTGAGGAGAGCCTCACAGATACATTCAGAAATCTGGGCATAGTCTGTGGTCTGAGGACATTGGTTGTAGCTAGAACTGACCACTAGACTGGACATGTCCTTGTCAGTGTGAAGTGACGGTTGATCATTTGATTGTGTCTCCGTGTGTCCCCAGTCGCAAGAGACGGCCGACAATATCTTCAAGGAGGGTGTGTCCGACAGCAAGATCTCCGAGCTGAAGCGAATCATGGATGAGCTGAGACACAGGTGAGTTTTACAAACAAACACACCCACATAGACACAAATACAACCACACACACACACGAGTAAGATCTCTGAGCTGAAGCGAATGATGGACGAGCTCAGACATAGGTGAGTTGTACACTCACACACACACACATGCAGGCACATACATATGACATATACGTGTCTTGTATGCGCGCCATGTATGTGTTCACCTCTCCACTAACTGTAAACAGTTTCTGTATGTGTCATGTATGTGTTCACCTTTCCACTACTGTAAACAGTTTCTGTATGTGTCATGTATGTGCTCACCTTTCCACTACTGTAAACAGTTTCTGTATGTGTCATGTATGTGTTCACCTTTCCACTACTGTAAACAGTTTCTGTATGTGTCTTGTATGTGTTCACCTCTCCACTACTGTAAACAGTTTCTGTATGTGTCATGTATGTGCTCACCTTTCCACTACTGTAAACAGTTTCTGTATGTGTCATGTATGTGCTCACCTTTCCACTACTGTAAACAGTTTCTGTATGTGTCATGTATGTGTTCACCTCTCCACTAACTTCTGTAAACAGTTTCTGTATGTGTCATGTATGTGTTCACCTTTTACTGACACATGTAAATATTTCTGTATGTGTTGTATATGTTTTCATGTACGTGTGACCCCGTTCAATGACACCCGCGTCTCCGTCTGTTCCATGCATGTGTCATGTATGTGTGAGCCCGTCCACTGACACACGTGTCTTTATCTGTTCCAGGCTGAGCGAGATGACGCAGGAGGCTGAGGAGACGAGGAGAGAGAACAACTCTCTGCACACACGTCACCGAGTTGCAGCGCCGTCTGTATGTTCTAGCCCTCCCCTCTCACACACGCACGCACACACACACACACACACACACACACACACACACACACACACACGCGTACACACACACACACATACAAAC
>NW_004798262.1:95358-96691 GCF_000002075.1 Aplysia californica | reverse complement strand
ATTTTTTTGGTACCTTTTTAATCACTGTTTTTTAAAAAGTAAAATCCACACAGAAATGTGTTTTATAATGGACTTAAAAGATGTTGAGCCAAAACATAACAATCGATAAAAATTACTATGCATCAGAAAAATGTTGATTTTTTTTCAATTTTATTATTTTGACAAGTGCCTGATTTCACCACAATGCCTCACATATAATTATCTGACGCTCATATGACCTTATGCAGTTGCGAGTGCCGTAAAACCTCTACTAAAACTAAAAACTAAACTAATATTCTGAAAGATGATTGTGCCTTCATATGACTGAGTCTGAGTAAGACCATGAGGTCAGACACCAAATGCTCTATCTGCTCTATCAAAACTGGAAGATTATTCGGAGTCGTTGTCAAGTTATTCAAAGAATTGCATCCGAAAAAGCCTGACTTTGACATGTTGTGAAATTCCAAATCTTTGACATTAAATTTCTCAAAACTTGGTACTGAGCAGATAGAACTTTGTAATTCGTTCTGAGGTAGCGATTGTTGGCGGGTGCTCTGGTGTGGTTTGCTCCTTCTTTCTTACCAAATATCTGTAATTCTGATCTCTTCTCTTTCTTTTTTGTGTATGTTACTCTCTTGTAACACCTCTAATCTTCAGCACTTATTTGACCTTATTATTGTGTTGCAAGTGCTGTAAAACTCTTAAACGCCCCGTGGAGGTGCTACTGACTTAAGTGTCTTTAGGCAATTCCCAAAGGGGGGACATTAACCTGTTGTTATGTACAGTAGAATTGTAAATGGGCTGATTCATCAATGTCATGCTCATAACTGTGTCTGAACTGCAACAGGGAACTGCTGCTTTTTCTTTCCTAATCCTTACTATCATAATTTTTCCTCTACTTTTTTGTATGTTTGTCAAACTCTTGAGACCTGCTATTTCCGGGGTGCCTTGATAGTCGAAACAGACTTGTGCTGTTGAAGCAAGAGAGGTGAGCAGAGTAAGTCTGATTCCCTGTAAAGACTTCCCTAATCTCTGTTGACGTCCACCCCTTGGAGCTCATAAGACCTTATTTATTTTATGCATTTGCAAGTGCCGTAAAAACTCTACTAAAACTAAAACTCTTACTTTAAAAAAAAAAAAAAATTCTAAAGAAGTCATTTGTTGGCTGGTGTGTTTCAGGAAGGTTCGGAGCGCCAGGCACGGCTAGACAGGCTGGTGAGGGAGAAACGTGCCGTGGAGTCGGAGCTACAGCAGGTCAGTGCAGTTGTTGTGTGTCCGCTCATCTGTTTGTCTGTTTGTGTGAGTGTGAGTGTGTATGTGAGTTGAGTTTCTGTATGTGTCATGTATGTGTTTT
>NW_004798262.1:91563-94493 GCF_000002075.1 Aplysia californica | reverse complement strand
TTTGCAGTTTCCAAGGACTCTCAAGCTAAGGAAATAACTCATTTTTGGCGCCTATTTTCCCCGTTAATTTTACCTCTAAAACCAGTTGACCCCCACCTCCTTCATTCGCAAGTATCTCGACTTCTATTAAAAATAAATGAATGTTTTTTTCGTCCGAAGCGAGACAAATGACCAAGCTTTAAGATGATACCAATACCTCAACATACCCAAATATTGACAAGAGCCTGATTCCACCATGCTGTGACACATATGTGTATTTCGTACTGTGTACAGAATCGAGAATATGTAATACATGTGAATAACGTCGTAGCTTGCATCTGTCTCATCGGCAGAGTGGAGAACGTTCGCATCCAGCGCGATTCGGAAGTGGCACAGCTCCAGGAGCGAGTGTCTGGGTTCCAGTCTCAGTTTGAGGTGGCCAGCGAGGAGAGAGAGGCCAATGTGAACCAAATCAATGCGCTCAACAAAAAACTGTTGGAGGCTAACAAGGAGAAGGAGGCCGCTTACCGCAAGTGTCTGAAAGAGGTTAGGTTTGTGTAGGTGTGTGCGTGTGTGTTTGTGTGTGTGTGTGTGTGTGTATGTGCTTGTGTGAGTATGTATGTGCTCAACAAAAAACTGTTGGAGGCTAACAAGGAGAAGGAGGCCGCCTACCGCAAGTGTCTGAAAGAGGTTAGGTTTGTGTGTGTTTGTGTAGGTGTGTGCGTGTGTGTTTGTGTGTGTGTGTGTGTGTGTATGTGCTTGTGTGAGTATGTATGCGCTCAACAAAAAACTGTTGGAGGCTAACAAGGAGAAGGAGGCCGCTTACCGCAAGTGTCTGAAAGAGGTTAGGTTTTTGTGTGTTTGTGTAGGTGTGTGCATGTGTGTTTGTGTGTGTGTGTGTGTGTGTGTGTGTGTGTATGTGCTTGTGTGAGTATGTATGCGCTCAACAAGAAACTGTTGGAAGCTAACAAGGAGAAGGAGGCTGCCTACCGCAAGTGTCTGAAAGAGGTTAGGTTTTTGTGTGTTTGTGTAGATGTGTGCGTGTGTGTTTGTGTGTGTGTGTATGTGCTTGTGTGAGTATGTATGCGCTCAACAAGAAACTGTTGGAGGCTAACAAGGAGAAGGAGGCTGCCTACCGCAAGTGTCTGAAAGAGGTTAGGTTTGTGTGTGTGGATGTGTGTGTGTGTGATTGTGAGTGTGTGTGTGCGTGTGTGAGTGTGAGTATGTGTATGCGCTCAACAAGAACCACAAGTGTCTGAAAGAGGTTGGGTTTGTGAGTGTGTGATGCGTGTCGGTGTGAGTGTTTGTGTGTGTGTATGTTTTCTCTGATTGTGAGCGTGTGTATGTGCGTGTGTGAGTGTGATTGTGAGTATGTGTATGCACTCAACAAGAAACTGTTGGAAGCTAACAAGGAGAAGGAAGCTGCCTACCGCAAGTGTCTGAAAGAGGTGAGATTTGCTCGCGCGCATGTGTGTGTGTGTGTATGTGTATTTTTATTTTAAAAATTTTGTTCTTTGGCTCTTCGCCTTTTTTTGTCCATTTTGCTGAAAAATGTTGCTTAAAGGCACAAAAATTATAAATTTTTAGTTTCCAAAGATTCTCAAGCAATGGATGTCGCCTTACTTTGACGGTCGTTTTCTCGCTAATTTTTCCACTGGAACTAGGCAACCCCCACCTCCTTCAATGGCAAATATCTCAACTTCAATTTAAGACAGATCTAATAGGTATGTTCTTTCCTGGAAGCAAGACAAAGGAACAAAGGACGATACCAATAACTCGACCTGCCCAAAAATTGAAGAATGCCTGATTCCTCCGCGTCGTGACACGTATATTTCTATGTCATTTCCCGCTTTCTGCCTTCAGGTGGCGCTGATGGAGCAAGACCAGCAGGTGAAGACGCGCGACCTTGAGATCCGTCTGCAGACGACAGAGGACACGAGACAGCAGACGGTCTCAGAGCTAAGGCGCCTGCTCACTGCGCAACAGAGGATGAGTGCCAGGTGAAACAACTTTGTGTGTGTGTATGTGTTTAGATATTTAAAACTTCGTATACCCTAAAATTGCAACGCGCCCGATTCCCCCGCGTCGTGACACATTTGTAGGAGAGGCTAACGGTAATGACTTATGAAAGTATTATGATAACTCGTCCACAACATTAGGGGCTGAGGATATATGAAAATTATTTAATTTATGGCAATGCATCGATCAGTGAGAGATTTTGCGTGGCCGTATTGGTAGACAAAACATCACGACCTCCGTGTTTTCTTGTCCTTTCTCCATTTTTAATAACTGTGAAAACATTTCATAACAAAGAGTGAGCTTAACCCTATCCGTACGTCGTGTTTCACTATCATATCCATACGACATGGGGAACTCTGTGCCACCACTTTCAGAGAGGAAATTTACTCATTAATCCGATCTGTACGCTTTGCTTGGTATTCTGTCAAAATGATTTTTTGAGAAATACTGAAAGTTTCAAAGAGATATTCACTCTAGAAGTATTCTAAAATGTGAAGAATACAACCCCGGGGGTACAAAATGACCCTAGGCCAAAGTTGAAAAGAATGTAGATAGGACAAGAAAGCACTGAGGTCACGACATAGCGATGATAGCTGTGGGTCAGATGGTTCAATCTTCTGTTTGTTGATATTGTTCCTCATTTTGCCTGCAGGTGGAAGGAAGAATGCCAAACCATCAGGCACAAGTTTGAGGGGAAGCTCACGGACTGCCGGGCCGAGATGTCGCACGTGAAGAAACGCAACGAGGAGTTGACCTCTCTGCTCAAGGACAGTCAGGCGAAAACGGCTGAGGTGAGTGCAGACACAGCCATCCTCCACGCTCTCAAATACACATGATACAGACTTATGAACACACACTGTTGACAGACTTTCACACATGATACACACTCACAGACACGACCATCCTCCACACTCTCAAATATACAGTACAGG
>NW_004798262.1:87095-89934 GCF_000002075.1 Aplysia californica | reverse complement strand
CCTGGTACTTGGGGGTTGGATTCCCGAGGAAATTGGGGACTGGTGTGATATGGGCGATTGTTTTACTGAAGGATTAAACCCCTTTGCAGTTTTTTTTCAAACTCGGGTTTTTAATATAAAGTGTATCAAAGGTTGTACCCCAAAAAGGGGTCAAAAAGAGATTTTTTAAAAATTTTACTGTTTAGCAAGTTGAATCATGCGGTTACCAATATATATATAGATAGATAGATAGATATTTTTCAATCTTTCAAACCTTTTTTTTTTGTAAAAAAAAACCCCCTCCCCCCCCCCCCCCCCCATCCACCTTCCTTCACCGCAGTACACATAGATCTAGAATCAATTTAAGGTCCTTTTCTGTATCTCATAATCATAATCAATCTGCAGTTAAACCCAAGCTGTCAGTATACATGTATAATATATATATTATAAAATATATATATGCCTGAATTACTTAATAAATTTGTATTTTCTTCATTTATTTTGAGACTTGGACTTATTCTTCTACATGTTGTATGTGTGTGTGTGTGTATTACTCTCTCTCTCTGTATGTCTCTCACTCTGTGTGTGTGTGTGTGTGTATATGTGTGCCTCACTCTCTGTATATCTCTCATTCTTTCTCTGTCTGTGTGTGTGTGTGTGTATTACTCTCTCTCTCTCTCTCTCTGTATGTCTCTCACTCTCTCTGTCTGTGTGTGTGTGTGTGTGTGTGTGTGTGTGTATGTGTGCCTCACTCTCTGTATATCTCTCATTCTTTCTCTGTCTGTGTGTGTGTGTGTGTGTGTGTTTCTCTCTCTCTCTCTCTCTCTGTATATCTCTCACTCTCTCTGTCTGTGTGTGTGCCTCACTCTCTGTATATGAAAATATGATGCAGATAGTGAGGCACCCACTCACAGAGAAAGAATGAGAGAAATAATATCTCTCATTCTTTCTCTGTCTGTGTGTGTGTGTGTGTTTGTGCGCGTATGTAAGTACGTATGTGTATCTGTTGGTGTGTTCTCAGCACAATGATGAGCTATTGGCATTGGGGGTTCCACTTTGTGAAAAACAGGAAAGAAAATGATTTGGTGACTTCCTCCATAGCTTAGGAGTCCTTGGAAACTGCAAAGTAAAATTTTGTGTGCCTTTAATGTACATTTTTCCATAAAACCCACGCGTAAAAGTGTTTTTGAATGGACATGCATGTACAAGGTGTTGAGCCAAAAAAACAAAAATTGAAAACAAAATTCCAAACTTTTATTATTTTGACGAGCACCTGATTTCTCCACGATGCCTCATATTTGATTATTCATTGACTTCGACAAATTGTTAGCAATCAGATTAAGCTGTCATGGACTCTCTTTTGTTCGCTATGCACAGGCCATTCCTGTTCACCCTTACATTACATTACACATAAAGCTATTTTTGACACTACTAGAATCATGCAGTTGTTGTGACTCATTGACACTTAAATTGAATAAAAGTACTGTGTTTCCATTGACACTTAAATTGAATAAAATTACTGTGTTTCCATTGACACTTGAATAAAAGTACTGTGTTTCCATTGACACTTGAATAAAAGTACTGTGTTTCCATTGACACTTGAATAAAAGTACTGTGTTTCCATTGACACTTGAATAAAAGTACTGTGTTTCCATTGACACTTGAATAAAATTACTGTGTTTCCATTGACACTTGAATAAAAGTACTGTGTTTCCATTGACACTTGAATAAAAGTACTGTGTTTCCATTGACACTTGAATAAAAGTACTGTGTTTCCATTGACACTTGAATAAAAGTACTGTGTTTCCATTGACACTTGAATAAAAGTACTGTGTTTCCATTGACACTTGAATAAAAGTACTGTGTTTCCATTGACACTTGAATAAAATTACTGTGTTTCCATTGACACTTGAATAAAAGTACTGTGTTTCCATTGACACTTGAATAAAAGTACTGTGTTTCCATTGACACTTAAATTCAATAAAGTACTTTGTTTCCATTGACACTTAAATTCAATAAAAGTACTTTGTTTCCATTGACACTTAAATTCAATAAAAGTACTTTGTTTCCATTGACACTTAAATTCAATAAAAGTACTTTGTTTCCATTGACACTTAAATTCAATAAAAGTACTTTGTTTCCATTGACACTTGAATTCAATAAAAGTACTGTGTTTCCATTGACACTTAAATTCAATAAAATTACTTTGTTTCTCACCTTTTTTAAAATCATAATTTAAATTTTTTAGTGTCTTGAAAGATTATTTGTCCTGTCTATTTGATAATTTGCGTGTGTGCCTAGAGAAAGCTGTCCCCGTCGTTTTAAGCAAGAACAATTCTGAAATTATGCAAACTGAGCCCAAAAATGTGAAATTATGCAATTCTGTTAATTTTTAACAAAAAATTATAAAGGAAAATAATCAGAAATTATGCAAAAAATGAGCAAATTTTGTTAAATTATGCAGGGTGCTTAAAACCACAGGGACAGAGAAAGGTACCAAAAGTCGCTCCTGACCGTTTCGAGCTACAGGTTGACTGATAATGACAAAAATCACTTTTTTGACAAAAATGTGCTTCCATTTTTTGCAATGTGCTTAAAGCGTTCTCATTGATTTGACTTCTAAATATTTTATTTTGAACTATTTTGAGAGTAGGGTATAATAAAAGCAAATACTGTAATGAAAACTGCTTTAAAAGATTTTAATCTATACTTGAAGTTGAAGCACGTTTTCTCTTCCCTACTATGTTTTACCATTGAATTCTATTCGTGATATTGATGTCAACTGAATGCCAAATTGGAAACGAATTTTTCATAAATAAGTACATAAATTAAAAAATTGTTTTTAAAAAGTTTGTATGTG
>NW_004798262.1:84171-86995 GCF_000002075.1 Aplysia californica | reverse complement strand
AATCATGCAGTTGTTGTGACTCATTGACACTTAAATTCAATAAAATTACTGTGTTTCCATTGACACTTGAATTCAATAAAATTACTTTGTTTCCATGGACACTTAAATTCAATAAAAGTACTGTGTTTCCATTGGACACTTAAATTCAATAAAAGTACTGTGTTTCCATTGACACTTAAATTCAATAAAAGTAGGATTCCATAAAATTAAAATTACTTTGTTTCTCACCTTTTTTAAAATCATAATTAATTTTTTTAGTGTCTTGAAAGATTATTTGTCCTGTCTATTTGATAATTTGTGTGTGTGCCTAGAGAAAGCTGTCCTCGTCGTTTTAATTTTAAGCAAGAAACAATTCTGAAATTATGCAAACTGAGCCCAAAAATGTGAAATTATGCAATTCTGTTAATTTTAACAAAGATTGGTAAAGGAAAATAATCAGAAATTATGCAAAAAATTATCAAATTTTGCTAAATTATGCGGGGTTCATAAAACCACAGGGACAGAGAAAGGTAGGCTACCAAAAGTCGCCCCAGATTGTTTCGAGCTACAGGCTGGTAATGACAAAAATCACTTTTTTGACAAAAATGTGCTTCCATTTTTTGCAATGTGCTCAAATCGTTCTCATTGATTTGACTTCTAAATGATTTATTTTGAATTATTTTGAGAGCAGGGTATAATAAAAGCAAATAATGAAAACTGCTTTAAAAGATTTTTAATCTATACTTGAAGTTGAAGCACGTTTTCTCTTCCCAGCTGTTTTACCTTTGAATTCTATTCGTGATACTGATGTCAACTGAATGCCAAATTGGAAACGAATTTTTCATAAATAAGTACATAAATTAAAAAATTGTTTTTTAAAAATTTGTATGTGTTCTCAATGTTAGTTAAACTTAAAAGCTCATTTTCTCCAAATTATATTTTCATACCCTACCTCGCAAAATGTGCAATATCTCAAAAATTACTTGAGATATCTAAAAAATTCAACGACCCCTGTGTTCAGCATTGAATTTCCTTGCTGTTGAGTGGGGATTTGCGCTATACAAATGCTATCTATTATTATTATTATTATATGGTACAACCCTCAACTCGAAATGATCAAAATCCGACTTTTTGTACCTTTCTTTAGGCACACACACATTTTCCTAATAAATGGGACAACTGTTTTCTTCCTATTTTGCCCATCTTTCTTGATTTTCTAATTTATGACATAAAGTTCTTAAATAAAGGGACAGTCCTTTTATCAATATCATAGTCTTTTTTTTCTATCCCTGTCTATCAACCCATCAGTCCATCACAAGCCCTCTCTCTCTCTCTGTCATTTTCTTTTTCTCCTTCGTTCCTTCCCTAGGCCCGCCCCAGCTCTTTCGCTCCTGCCAAATTTATTTCCTGAGTTTGAGAGTCAGTGGAAACTGAAAATTGACATGTTTTGTGCCTTAAATCAGTGTTTTTCAGTAAAATCCACACAGAAATGTGAAAAGTATTGAGGCAAAAAACCCAAATTCGATAAAAATTGCCAAACTTGCGGAAAATAAATGCCAGTTTTTTCACATCCACTATTTTGACGAGGGTCTGATTTCACTACGCTGCTTCACATGGTGTCTACAAAACCATCAACTATCAACATTTTTAAAAATTCGTACCTTTGTTTAGGATTGTATACTACTGGTACCTTTTCTTGGCAATTCTATAACATGTAGGCTACATTGTACATTATTGATTTCCTTGTCAAATTTTTTTTTTTGGTGAATAACATCCGATATTCCACGCTTTGCCAGATTTGCCAAAGCCGAATTGACATTGTTTTGCCTAAATGATGTGAGTCAATAGGCTGAAAATATCACATTGACAAAATATATGTATTAGGTATCAAAATTTATTTTAAGTGGATCCACTGCCCAGATCAGTAAAAAATATTGACAAAAATATCATTTTTCGGATTTTGGAGTATCTTTAATACGTAGTCTATTAATCTATATCAAGAATCCATCTTTAGAAGCCTAATATCTTTATCAAACTTATTTATATATAGCTGGAAAATGCATTTGAGAGAGGTAGCAATGTAGGCAAATCTTCACACAAAATTACTCTTTGCAGTTTTCTCAGAATTGTTTATCTGATCAGGTTGCAACACTATTTTGAGCAGGTCTCTGAAAGTTACTGTCAGAATTTATTCAAATTTGCACACAAAACTTTGCATGGCACTTCTGCAGGCCAGCGACCAAACAAAAATACTTTAAAAAAAAAATCTTGACCCGCTAATAAAAACGTTGTTCTCTTTGGCCACTATATTCTTACAAATCTTACACCCATATTAAAGGAACCGTCCTTATCAGATAGTCTTTTTTTATTCTGTGCCTGTCTATCAACACGTCAGTCCTTCACAAACTCTCTCTCTCTCTCTCTCTCTTTTTTTGGTTCTCCTACGTCCCTTCCCCTGGCCCGTCCCAGCTCTTTCAATACAGCCAAAGTTTATTTATTTCCTGAGCTTGAGAGTCCGTGGAAACTGAAAATTGACATGTTTTGTGCTTTTCAACAGTGTTTTTCAGTAAAATCATCACAGAAACGTTTTCTTTGATGAACATGAAAGGGGTTGAGGCAAAAAACAAAAATTGGATAAAAATTGCCAAACCTGCGGGAAAATGCCAGTTTCTTCATTTCACTATTTTGACGAGCGTTTGATTTTACTACTCTGCTTCTCATGATTTCTACAAAACCATCAACTGTTATTATTACTATTACTATTAACATTTTTAAAAAGCTCATACCTTTGTACTTTGTTTTGGAATTGAAACTTTCTGTTCTTTTTCTAGGCAATTTTATAACG
>NW_004798262.1:83190-84071 GCF_000002075.1 Aplysia californica | reverse complement strand
GACCTTATACAGTTGCGAGGGCCGTAAAAACCTCTACTAAACTAAAGATAGAACACCGTAACTGTGTGCTCCAGTGGCTTAAGTAAGAGGTGAATTTATACTCAAAAGTAGAGTCAAGTAAGTGTCCGTGACACGGGGATCAGATAGGCGGTCACTTTGGTGTGTCCTTGAGCAAGATACAACAACCCCAGCCCAACAAACAGGGTGCTCAACAGTGGCAAGCAACAATGGCATGGTTGTGAAATTTTTCTGTATTGGTATTGTGTATTTATGTAAGTATATCTCCATGTATTCATCTATGAAGGTATTTATAATTATACATTTATTTATGTATATTTGTTTGCCATTCTAAACCAAATTGCCCTTCTGAGATCTATAAAACTGTATTTTATTACTTTCAAAAAAATAATTATTGGACAGCGTTTTGTCTCTTTATTCCGTTTCACTATCTCGAAAGACGTCAAAAAATAAATAAATAAACGCAAGACACTGGCGTCTGTGGTGGAGCACAGAGCAGGTGCTTCGCTGTTACACGCAGAATATTCAAGTTCGATTCCAGTTTGGGAAACATTTCAATCGTGACAGTTCAATGCATTACGACAGTCTTTCTGCTAAGACGTTGTCTACCTCTCAGTGTAGAAGCTCTCACGCCGGGGTGCACGGAAATGAGCGTGCTGATGAACTTGCCGGCAAAGCAGCACCCAATGGCCGAATCATGCTCGACTCACCAATGGTTATCGCCAGATGCAAGGAGAGCCTTCATAACCAAGACGAGTCAGACTCCCACACACTCAGCACAATAAAAGAAAAGTGTGTGCGGGGCACAGCGAAAAAAAGTTTGCTCCGAGGAGTGGTCAGGCGTGTCTCAAACCAGCTCCTCA
>NW_004798262.1:81417-82440 GCF_000002075.1 Aplysia californica | reverse complement strand
CATAGATAGATAGATAGATAGATAGATAGATAGATAGATAGATAGATAGATAGATAGATGGATAGATAGATAGATAGATAGATAATGGGAAAACCCATAATCTATAAAGATTACACTTTATCACACATACTAATCGCCGTCACAAAAGCCAAAAAAGGGATGATATCAGCGTGAAAACAGCTGTCTTTTTTTGGGCTGAAATTCTCCCACACAGTACACTCTACTAAAGAGTTCAACCCACGTATATTAATAAATGGACCTCGTTATTTAACCGGAGTTGAATTCAATCTGAAATAGTTTTATTGATTGAGGAGGATAAAAAAAGCCCAAAAATCTTGTACCTGAATTTCATTAAACGTATATTTTTTTATGTAGGTGTTCTTGACGCCCTCGTAAACATGGTTTGGATCACACAGGAGGCGGGCTTCACCACTTCTTGTCTGCCTGTCATGGCTAACTCCTGGCTGTGGTGAGGGGAACCACAATTTCCCAGCTGGAAAAATCGAGATACTCGAAAAAGATCTCCCCCTCATGTGAATCGAATTCGACTCTCCTGCATGCAACGACTTACTAGAGCTGGGCGAAGAATCGATTCCGGAACGGATTCCCGCGGTTAGTTGTACATAACAGAATCTCTGATGCAACAGAGGAAACGTTCTGATTCTTTTTTTTTTTACGTAAGCCAACGACTATATCTATGAAAATTTTCTTCTTTTAAAAAAACTTATTTTTGAAAAGAAAAATGGTGGAGCCTCGTCGTGTTTCGAAATCGAGGTTATCCTCGGTCTTGAAGCTGTTTGAAGCCGACTATGTAACCGGGACTTATTAGGTGTGGGATTCATCGAAAGTAAGATGTGTTACTTTGCCAGAAGTAATCAGGTAATTGTCTAGGGGTTGGAACCACTGGAAAAAAATCATGGACACCCGGAAGAAATCAAAAGAATGGAAAGAAATTGGGTTCGGACTCGATTCCTACGATTCCTAGTTTGCAATAACCGGGAACCGCCCGCCACTAACGACAAA
>NW_004798262.1:75067-79018 GCF_000002075.1 Aplysia californica | reverse complement strand
CTTTTTCTAAGATAGATCTTTTTGTCATTCCCAATATGTGACAACAAGCAACATATTATCCCCCCCCTCCCCCACCACACCCGCAGGTCCAGCTTCTTTCTATCCCTTGTTCTATTGTTGGCATCATTCTGCTGTCTGTCTACCTCGAGAGTTCGACGTTTCGCCGCAATGACGTCACAACGGGTACCCGTTGAAAATAAGGATGATCGTTTCGCCGAAAATTGAAATCGACGAATACAACTAATTTAGTACGTTTACCCCTGTTCACCAACGGGGAGGTGGGAATAGGACTTTGAGCAGGTTGGGTTTATGAAAAGACATAATAATAAATAATAATAAATAGCATTTGTATAGCGCATATCCCCGCTCAACAGCAAGCTCTATGCGCTTCACATTATAGTATTACCCCAGCAGACCATAGAACACTCCGAGACATCCTCAGCTTCCCGGGAAGCATACAGTGCAAGCAGCTGATTAAGCGCTCAAACACTACTAACAAACTGACAAGATCTTTCGCTGTCTATAGCCGGGTACCCTTTCCCACCTGTGTGAAGTGAGGAAAATTCGTGTAAAATGCCTCTCCCAAGGACACAAAGTCGGGTCCCTGACGGGATTCGAACCCACGACCTTACGGTTGCGAGTCCGAGAGCCTAACCACCGACGCCACATAACACTAGTGAAGATAAAATGTGATGACTCAGGTACAAGATCGTCGTAAAAATCCCAAAGTTCTTTTAAAAAAGATATTTGTTGGGTTTCTCCTGTATTGTATCTCTCGGTTGTTTCGATCCATCTCTTTCTCTTCATTAGTTAATCCGCTGGCCTGATAGGGGCTGTTTGTTTGCTGTTTATTGCGTTCAGCTTCAACTTTATTAATCGCTGGTGGTCCTTGAGTTTTCTTAAGAACAAGCATACGTTTTTGGTGATAGAGAGCAGAAGTGTTGGTCAAAGGAACTGAAAAATTTCACAACGGTGGTTCTGTAACAGATTTCTTGAGTAGCCCATAGCCTTGGTGGATATTATGCAGCCAAGGACCACAATATACTTCATAAATGTGATCTTCCTGATATCTCATTGGCATGGTAGGTGCATATACATTTTGTTTCAGAGGCGTTCATGAAATAGTCGGTCTTCTATCTTCCGTCTAAGTAACTTGTATCCGAATACAATTTGCAGCGAAACGATTTTTACACTTCGAGCAGGTGTCCTCTGTTGAGTCATTTGTGGCGTAATGTTGCACTCCCGTCTAGCTTTTTTCGTGCACTCAATAACCTACAAAACAAAAAAAAACAAAAACAAACAAGCATCAATTCGGTTAAATAGATGGACACAACACGAAAGCAGCCTTATATTTCGTAACGGGATGCGCCCTACACTCCAACAAACGCACACACTGTTATTATAATGTACTAGCTGGGCCCCCTTTCGAGGAAAGGAATGATCGGTGCTTTAACATCAACTGAAAGTCATTGGCCTACTATATTTATACTCTACTGGAATGGAGCAATAAATCTTGAGAGATTAAAACAATTAGAAGGTCTAGATCTATACTGTCAAAACAAAATGCGCCTCACGAAATATCACTCCCGGCACTTCCGCTGTGGAGGACAGCTATGCAGATTTGTTTCGTTTCTCAGGGGAATAATCACAAGGGCCAAAGAAAGACGGGAACTTTTGTCAATTTTATTGTTCTAAATTCAAGAAATGAATAAATCAAAAATCGGACTCCGTCATGGGGACCTATCTATCTTTTTGCAGGTATTTGCCAACTTCCAACTCTGTAGCTGTCGTAGTTTTACGGGAAAAGTGACATAGTATGTGTTTCCAAGGTACCAAATTTAACATGTATTACTTTGTTCTCAAAATGGTGTTTCTGTTCTTCTTAGGGCCTTTTTCGATTTTGCTTCATCTTAATTGACATGTGACGCGTAGAATGTGTTTTCAACGTTATTATTCGTCTTGGAAAATGACTCGAACACAAAATATGTAAATCGGACAAAGTATGGTAACCGAGTAACCGAGGAACATTCTATCAATTTCATTGCACACTTCTGAAATCAATCTTTCTCGTCCTTCCTCCAGCTTGTTGTGTTCACTTTGATGTCTTGCTATGTAGCTCACGCTGTGGTGATTAGCGTGACAGAACGAAATCCCTCCTGCCTCGTAGTTTTTACTCGTGATAATAATAATATACATGTACAAAACTGTGTCTCTTTTTTTTTGTTTTTCATCGTCAGCAGATGGTGGGGTTTTTCTTCCAGCTTAATCGGCGAATTGATTTTAGCGGAAGTTGGGGACAACCTGTGAAAAGAAAGTTAGCTCTGTTATTTAATGTCCTGATTTGAAATACCTGTAGGTGGACGTTATGAGATTCTAGTCTCTTACAAGGGGCAGATGTTGACGCCAGTTATTAAAAGGTTGACAGACACTGACTTAGATCACCTGCTCCACGTTGAGAGAGGACGTCATAGCTTGTTTGAGGAAAGTCACAGCTTGTTTGAGGAAAGAGAAGCGCCTCGGCACAATAACGATCTTATTATAGTGCTGCCGGAAAAGGTGAGACAAACAGACAAAACATAGCAGAGGGGAAATAAAACAAAAAGAGCCTACCATTGGGCCTACCAGTGGTACTCCCTATCCTAATGCGTGGACATAAAAAAATATATATACAGTTAGAATAGTATAGATAAAGATAATATCGTGGTCTCAGAACTATAATTTTGTCAAAAGCGCGTCTTTACTTCAGTATACTTTGGACCAAATAGTTCCGAGGCGACGATTTGTTACATGTTAAAAGGTAAGCAGATTGTATACATACAGATGCAAAGACACCGAGAATTAGATAGATAGATAGATAGATAGATAGATAGATAGATAGATAGATAGATAGATAGATAGATAGATAGATAGATAGATAGATAGATTGATAGATAGATTGATTGATAGATTGATAGATTGATATATTGATAGATAGATAGATGGATAGATAGATAGACAGTTAAACAGATAGAAAGATAGATAGATGAATAAACGTCATCAATCTCCCACCAGACTCATCTACTCACCACGGAGCCCAGGTTGGCAAACAAGGTCACAAGGTCACGAGGTCACAGGGCACGTCTAACAAACTTACTTCCCCCTTCGAAAAATTAAAGAGCTCCACCCTCACTTCCCATATAGGACACGCCTACCGGCTACATAGCCCCTCCCTCCTTTTAATGGTCTTTTACCGATTTTCATCTCGCTTCTTTTTGTCTGTCTCGTCCAGCCTCGAGTCCTCTGGCCTCCCTCTCTTCCCCCTTGCTATTCACACGTCCTGTCTTTCGTAGACCTCGGGCAAAGCTTCGTCCAATATCATATTAATCTAGCCCATTCTCTTACTTTGAAACGCCTCCAGAAAAAAGATCGCAAAGACAAAACATGTATAGTGAAAGGACTAAAAAGAAAAAGGAAGAAGAAAAAACCAAAAAAAAAAACCCCGAAGAAAGACGCAGCAGCGAAATACCCCCGTTTTGATCCCTTGGGGGGACCGTCGGAAAACATTGATTTTGGACTAAAATTTGTGTATCAGAAGCGGGCTAAAGCTTTCTAATGGACGGGTGTCCGGGGGTGTTGGAGAATGGGCAGTCAGTCCATTTTAGTGGAGAAAAGTTCTTTTCATCGTTTTGTGGACGGATGAGGAAGGGCGGAAAATGAGGGGAACTAGAAGGTCTAAGTCCCACAGGGCGTGCTCATGTTGGGATAGACTGTGGAGATTTTACTTCAGGGATGGGTTACTAGCAGGCGCTACTGGAGGATAGCTATGTGTGTGTGTGTGTGTGTGTGTGTGTGTGTGTATGTGTGTGTGTGCATGTGAGTGTGTGTGTGTGTTTGCGTATCTGTACATGTGTGTGATAGGGGTGTGTTTTTGTTTGTGTGTTTGCGTGTGTGTGTTTGTGTGTGTTCGTGTGA
>NW_004798262.1:72440-73572 GCF_000002075.1 Aplysia californica | reverse complement strand
CACACACACACACAAGCAAACAAACAAACAAACACAGACATACACACACACGCACACACATACACACAAACACATACGCACACTCACACACTCACACAAACACAGGTACAAATACAAATCTAAAGACAAAGAACGATAAAAGAACTCGTGACATAATAATGCAACGGCTTCGGCATTTGTGAAAGAAATAAGAACGTCTAAAAAGCAAACCCAAAATGTTAAAATATAACATAAAGAAAGCAAGGTAGTAATAAAAAAATTAAAAGGAAGAAAGCACTCCTTTTCATAACAGAATAGTCAGAGGATAATAAATGTGGAACTTCAGTGGTCTTGTATTGGCTCACAACCGCTCGAAGAATGAATAGAAATATACAGAATATGAGATCTTCATTGTGTCAGGTCACAGTGAAGAGGGAGAAAAGATAGGATATTTTACATCCGTAGAGAATTGAGAAGTTCCATGGCGTCTTTTTGCTTTGGGACTTTGGGTAGAGTCACGTGATAAAATAGCAGGGTTCTCGGAAAAGCAAACGTCTTTGTATTAAATGATTCTCAATAGGGTATTTGACCTCGTGGGGTCGTATCGACGTCTGCATCACCACACTCAGGAGGACAATATAAGGAAAACATAACATTACGTGAAAGAAGGAAAGGAATACAACACACTTTATTTTTCATAGTCTAGGGAAAATTGCGCAAACGAAGACATTATGAAATACGAACTGAGAAGAAAACGGCAAAAATCAAAAGAGATCAACACGTGGACAGACGAACATTTTTACATGATAAAATAGTTGAATACCAACAAAGATCTAAGGGAAACAGCACTAAACATTGTCAAACGACTGAACGTTCGATATGGAGTTCTCCAGTGTGGTTTGCTCCTTCATTTATTTTTTATCAATCGTCTATCATCCTTATCCGTCCTCCTTCTTTTATTTGTACGTTGCTTTCTCGTAGCACTTTAAAAAACCATCGGCACGTATGTATGACTTAATCGTAAAGCCATGCGCTAAAGACACACTGAACTTGTTTTAGAATGGAGAGCTCAAGTATATAGTACGAAGTTAAGATTAGCGAGAAGAATCTGTTGATATTATAACTATTGTTGTTGTTATTATTATTATTTTTA
>NW_004798262.1:69407-70366 GCF_000002075.1 Aplysia californica | reverse complement strand
TATGTTAAAGACAATGATAATCCACCACTTCCAGCAAATATCGATGGCATGAAAGATCGAATAACATCTACAAAAAACATGATGACTTGAGACATTCTGAGGCGGGCTTGGTGGGTCCCCCGACACTCAAACATACCTGGAAATGACACAGACACACTTGCCAAACGGGGATCTAGACAGGAACAACCCAACATTCCAACTTCACACAATACTGCAAAACAAATCATTAAAAGCAACAACAAACAAGATTTGAAGAACGGATGGGCCCTGGGAAAGACAGGCAGAGCAGTTTTCAAACAAATGACCACATCAAAAAGGAATGACAATATCTACCACCTACAGAGAAAGAAAAAGAACACGATCTTCCGCCTACGAACAGAACATAATATAATTTAACTTTCACCTAAACAGAATAATCCCGGAATTTCCCCTAATGTGTCCCTTGTGTGACTATGCATAGGAGACTGTCGATCATCACCTGTTTCCACAGCATAGCCCTAAATGACATCAGAACTACCCTTCTCCCTCCGAGACCTAACATTGACAACACACTCTATGGAACATTACAGCAACTGCAGCAAACCTTTACTTATCACTACATGGCAGTGGACAGAAGGGCGAGAGCCCAGCTTTGCTGGATCGATAACAACAACGACAACAACAACATCGATGGCATGAAAGATCGAATAACATCTACAAAAACACGATGACTTGAGACATTCTGAGGCGAGTTTGGAAGGAATTCTCGCGTCGGCTTGATGCTGTCCATGCTGCCAGTGGTGGCCACATTGAGCACTTGTAAAACTTGAAATAAAAGCTTGAAGGTGTGTACAAAAAATGTGTCCAAGCTAGAGTTTTCTATTGTTTCTAGTCTTTGAAATGTCGTGTTATGATTTTGGCGTATTCTTTTAGAATCTCCCTGTATTATAATCACTCTCATCCCCCCCTCTCTCTCCCCT
>NW_004798262.1:64702-67284 GCF_000002075.1 Aplysia californica | reverse complement strand
GAGAGGGGGGGGAAGAAGAGTTTTAAAGTTAGGGACACCACAATCCAGCATGTATTCCTGAACCTATTGAATTTAATAGCACGCATCCCAATTATTCTGAACATAGTACAATAATTTGTTACCCTTTTAGCGAATGATATCGCGACGAGTCACACGGAGGTTTGAAAGCACAGATTATGAGTGCGAGGTCATGTAAGTTCTGGACGAGCTAAAGTAAATATTAACCTATTTCTAGTCGTAAGAAGGAAACATCTAATTTCTTGTCCATGTTCGATCGAATTGAGCTCGGTCAGCGGAGAGATACAGTAACTTTCCAAACAGCAAATGTTGAAAGGGAAGGAACACGTAAATTTTGAACCCCCTTTCTAATTCTTAAAATCTTCACTCATGGCGTCACACCCAAAATATATCCCCATACAGACAGCCGACCCGGATGTCTGCACAAGGTCACTGGACAAGTAAGTAAGCAAGTAAGCAAGCTAACAAGAAGCAAGCAAGCAAGTAAGCAAGTAAGCAGGTAAGCAAGTAAGCAAGCAAGCAAGTAAGCAAGTAAGCAGGTAAGCAAGTAAGCAAGCAAGCAAGCAAGCAAGCAAGTAAGCAAGTAAGCAGGTAAGCAAGCAAGTAAGCAGGTAAGCAAGCAAGCAAGCAAGTAAACAAGCAAGTAAGCAAGGAAGGAAGTAAGTCTCGTAAGTAAGCGAGTTTATTCCGTGTTTTAAGGCCGCAGGCCCACCTCACGCCGTATAAAATACTCATTAGTTAAATAAAATTCTCTATTCAGGGATCAAACACTGCATATTTCTGACACTGGGCCGAGTCAGGCTGGGAGTTATTTACAATTCAATTAGAGGAACAAAATTTGGACAATAGAAAATAAAGTGAAATTCATCTTCAATTTAACGAGAGTTCCACCTCTGACATAAGGGTGAATGTATTGATTTCCATCGATAAAGATTGTCATCTCACTAGATAAGTAGGTTCTGAATGAAGGCTATAACGCTTACTTTTATTGAATTTGAACCAGTATCATCTGCATCGTACTCTCGTGTGTTACCAAACTAGGCTAACGGTGAGTTTCATGGACAATGTTAATTTTACTCTATGCACCATTGACTATGGCGTGAACCCTATACAAGTCGGAGTAAAAGTAAACTTAAACTCTTCATTCAGAACTTTCTTAACATCACGCTGCTCATGTGCATAAAGAAGTAAATAAAAGAATGTTCATTTTAAGGAAATTAAGAAGTTTCCGTTTTGATAATAAGATTATATCTCTTTTATACCATTCTATGATTGAAAGCGTGCTATTATTTTGTATTTGCCGCTGGGCTGTGAATTGTAGAGTGAAATATAAAGACAAATTTGACAGAACTATTAAGAAAGCCAGCAAGATCTCTGGATATGATTTTACTAGAATTGATGAAATGTATAACACCACAAGTATAAAAAAATAAAAAGCATTATCAACGACCCATCACACCCCCTTTCCTCGCAAATTGTCAGATCACGCAGCGGCAGATATGTACCTCTAAAAACAAAGAAAGAAAGATATATTAGAAGTTTTTTAAAACCATCTAGCATAAGGCTATTGAAAGAATAAGCATAGATGTGTATTGCTCATTAGAGTACGTACCTTTAATACAACTCCAAAGGTCTTGTAATTAAACTCCTGCATGTGGTTGAATGATGCATCTGATGTGGTATGCACATTTTGTCAGCTTTACTTCTCTTTTCATATATTTAATTTCTATGAGAGTAATACCTAATTAAATTTTTAAATGTATACCTGCATATGTTTTTACGGTCCTGTACAGCCAAGAAAAATTTCCCTCTGGGATAATAAAGTATTATCTTATCTATCTTATCTTATCTTATCTTAAACCATTTGAGGTCGATTCCAACGTGAGGGAGATTTTCTATTCCTGTAGTAGAGATGTACCCCACATAACTCAAGTGAGGTAAAATCGCAGCCAATGTCTTTAAAGACCTAAATGGGGACAAAGCGGGTGTAAAGCCTGGATAATTACCCTGTGACGACTCGTCAATCGTCTTGTGGACGGTGCATGTGATGATGAGCAGTCACACGACGTGGGTGGTTCGCAGGTGCTCTGGTGTTATTTGCTTTTCTTTTCTATCAAACAGCAATCGTCCTTATCTCCTGTTCTTCTTTTTTATGTTTGTTACTCTCTTGTAACACTTCTTATCTTCTGGCGCTCATATGACCTTATTATGCAGTTGCGAGTGCCGTAAAACCTCTACTAAAACTAAACTAAAGTCACATGACCCAACTGACCCCTCTGACATTTTGGAACTGAAGCCCAGAGACTATTATATTAATTATTATACCTGCCCCATATGACAGACACTCCTGCAAGATCCGCCTCTGAAATAACCTGAATTGGACGGTAAATGGCTTAAGAACTGCCAGTAAAAAATAACTCATCCATTTCAGCTTAAGGTAGATATAAAGATTCAGGATTTTTACATCTAGCAACTGTTCCGGTCTAGTAGAAAGTTCATTTTCTAGAAGATCATATTCCTCGTTAGGGGAAAGACGACTGTCAGAAGTCCACACCAACCCCCCC
>NW_004798262.1:60556-62013 GCF_000002075.1 Aplysia californica | reverse complement strand
TCTCTCTCTCTCACGCACACACATACTCACACGCACACACACTTTCCACCCTCCTCTCTCCCTCCTTCTCTCTCTCTGTCTCTTTCTCCGTCTTTCTTTCTCTCTCTCTCTATCTCTCTCTCTCTCTCTCTCTGTCTCTGTCTCTCTCTCTCTCTCTCTCCCCTACCCACACACACACACACACTGACGCACGCGCACGCACCCCCGCTCCCCAAACCACATCCTAATCCTACACCTTCAATGAAACCTCAAGCCCTGCTCTGATTAAAATAAAAGGAAACATAAAATAAAAATAAGATCTATAATTTGCTGGACACAGATTTTTGGACGTACATACGTGAAAGTCAGATTAGCGTACCATCCTACCTACGTCGTAGTCCTCTTGCTGTCTTTTAAAACTAAAAGGTCAAATAATTACCGACGATTAGAGGTGTTACAAGAACTCTACAAACACACAAAGGAAGGCGAGAAAAGGATGTTAGATGTTGATAAAAACGCAGCAGAGAATCCACCAACTATACCCACTGTTTCTTGTTTGTTCGTACCCTTGGTAGAACATCTGTATTACAATTTGTGAGACAGCGTGGTGGAATCAGGCTCTCGTCAATTTTTGGGCATGTAGAGTTATTGGTATCATCTTAAAGCTTGTTCATTTGTCTTTATTTGGATGAAAAAATATACATTTTCCTTGAATACAAGTCGAGATATTTGCGAATGAAAGAGGTGGGGGTCACCTGTTTTCTGAGGTAAAATTAGTGAGAAAATAGCCGCCAAAGATTTGTTATTTCCTTAGCTTAAGAGTCCGTGGTGACTGAAAATGTACATTCTTTGTGCCTTTAATCAACGTTTTTCAGAAGAATCCACACAGAAATAAATTCTTTATTGGGCATGAATTGTGTTGAGCAAAAAACAAAAAATTGATAACAATTCACAAACCTGCGGAAAAATGCAAGTTTGTTCACTTTGATTATTTTGACGAGAGCCTGATTCTACCACGCTGCCTCACATTTGTTTCTCGGATAGAGCTATAAAACGTAGGTGTTTTTACACCCCCATTAACAAAGTGTAGACCATTAATTTAGGAGGAGGCAGGTTTACCATCCTGTCTGTAAGATCTATCCCGGGCTAAGAGGGATAAATAATAATAATAATAATAATAATAATAATAATAAAATGAAATTTACATAGCGCTCAACTCCGATTAAAGTACACAGTCTTTGAGCGCTTTACAATACAGAATAACGTACAACAGTACTGTAACATAAAACGTTGTGTTCGAACTGAAAGAAAATTACTCCAAATATGCATCTTATTTATTTAAAAACACAAACGACCCCAAACAGAAATACCGAAATGCTCAATAAAAATTCTCCCTACACGGAACTCGAACCCGGGACAGCAAAGCGTCTTAATAATAGATAATAGATAGCATTTTTGTGGCGCAAATCCCTGCTCAA
>NW_004798262.1:56909-58101 GCF_000002075.1 Aplysia californica | reverse complement strand
ACAGACAGATAGATAGATAGAGAAATATAATATTATAATTATATAGAGAGATAGAAGCGAATATGAACCGCAGATCAAGTAGAAACTGTTTACAGAATGCTGCTCCCTATGATTGTCACAAGATCCTAGAGGTGATTGTTCGATCTTCATTAGCATCCGCCAGCTGACCCTCACTCCCAGGCTACTGACCGCCAGCTGCTTGAGCGCCAACTGATCCCTTCATTTAGAGGAAATGGGGGAGACAGTCGTGATTGGAGGAAGGAAAAAAAACCCAAACAAAACACAAAAACGTCGAGTAAGTCTTATGCCAGGAACCTGCGGCCTACCTGCCGTGTCGTGCCGGCAGAATAGCCATGCTAATTGTTTACCCCCAGTGCACCGAATGTTTGCGGACGTCAGGATGTTAGTGTCTGGCTGGTTTGTTGTCTGGCTGGTTCTCTGGGTGACTGGTTGGTAGGTGTTGTCGTCATACGTATCCGTCTGCCGTCATTAAAGAAAAACTACAGTAATTATAGTGGGTTTTTTTCTTCTTCAATTTTACAGGAGAGCCAAAAGAAAACTAACCAACGAACAAACACCCCCCCCCCTCTCAATCAACTGAATTTTGCTACAAGTAGCTCTAAAAGAAAACAAAATTTGCTTTAAAGATGATAAGGAAATTATTATCAGAATGTATTTTTAAAAAATACTGACTTAGGATATCAATTTGCCAAAAGTTGGTTTCAAATGTCAGCTGAAGTCGTTTCTGTTTTTAAATTAATAAGATGAATATTTGGAGTGATTTTCTTGTAGTCAGAACACAACGATTTATGTACCTGTAGTACGTTGTACTGTATTGTGAAGCGCTCAGAGCCTGTGTACTTTAATCAGGGTTGAACGCTATAGAAATGTCCCTAATTATTTTTATTATCTTTGTTGGTAGCAATATTCTGAAGTTGTTGTTTGCTTGTTTAGTTTTTTGGCTCTCGTGTAAAATTGTAAAAACAGCATATACTGTATTTTTATTATTTTTTATAGAAATGTCAGGGTTCTACGTGAGACACATGAGAGACTAATCGGCGAGAGTAAACAGCGGAGCTGGTAATGTCACGTAGCTAAAATAATCTGTTTCCACTTTAAACTACCGAAGGGTAATCTGCACTTCTACCTGGTATTGTTCAAAGAGTAATTCAACACCACCACCCGTCCCCAC
>NW_004798262.1:53140-54129 GCF_000002075.1 Aplysia californica | reverse complement strand
GGGGGATAGTATGGCAGATAGTGAGAGGGAGAAACACTCAAATGTTTACTCCAGTAAAAACAAATTACATGTTTAGCCCACACTCTCTGTTCACCATCTTTTTTTCTTCTTTTTTTGTTGGTAAGGGTTTTACGACGCTAGCAACTGCATAAGGTCATATGAGCGAGCAGGACACATTAAACCTTTTCAGTTGGTAGGAAATTTTGAATTTTGCCCGGGTGGAGGCCGAAGCCTACTCTTATCGATTTTAAACCACCAAGGGATCTTTAAAGTGCGCAACTTGCACACGGAACCTCCGAGATTTTTCGCCTTTGTCCGAGAAGGCTAGGTGTAGATCTTTCCTACCAGAAGATCTGGGGTGTGGCTGAAAGACAGCATTAAGGAGCCATTAGAAAGACTGCAGAAAGAGTCTGGAGCTCCGTGGACGAAGGGCACAGGAGGTGAGGGGTGTGGAAAGAAAGTGGAGACGAAAGCAGACGACAGAGAGAAGGAAAGAAGGTGAAAGGAGACATTTTCAGAGAAGAAAAATTTTCCGTCGCTACCCAGATTTGAACCCGGGACCTTTGAATGAGAGGCGAACACCTTACCCTCTAGGCATTGAGAGCCCCCGTCAGCATCTTTAACGTCCTCTCTTCCTGTCTTAGACAGGTGAACGTCTCACCCAGAGTCATGTGTTTAACCCTATCCGCACGTCGTGTTTTACTATCGTATCCAAACGACCCGGGGAACTCTGTGCCATCACTTTCCAAAGAGGAGCTTTACGTTATTCCGATCCGTACGCTTTGTATAGCAGTCGGTCAAAATGATTTTATGAGAAATACTGGAAGTTTCGAAGAGATCTTCGCTCTAGAAGTATTCTAAAATGTGAAGAATACAACCCCAGGCGTACGGATAGGGTTTAAATCTGAGGAAGGAAATGGGAAGTGGCCGTTTCTACTGGTTATTGTCTTACAATGTTGCATGAGAGGAATATGAAGTAATAATAATAA
>NW_004798262.1:49069-51474 GCF_000002075.1 Aplysia californica | reverse complement strand
AGAGTGGGGGAGAGGGGAGAGGAGGAGGGAAGAATGAAGTGAGTGAGAGAAACAGACGGATGGATAGATAGATATGGAAGAGAGAAAGCGACAAACCTTGATGTTTATGTAAGAAAGAAAGAAATAGCGTTATAATTACAAATAGTTCAAGGATAAAAACGACTCAACAGAACAACCGGGGTACTCGATTAAAAGCTCTCCCCGCCCGGGAATTGAACTTGGGTCCTCTGTCGTGTCGAGTGCGACGTTAAAGCGCCTTACCGCTACACGACTGACCCCGCTGGCAGCTAACAATGTGGATGGATAAGGATTTTTTTTTCTGTTTTTTTCTTTTTTGGTTTTGTTTAGTATAGTTTAGTTTAGTTTAGTTTAATTACGTTTTGTTTTGTCTTTTGCTCTTTTAAAAAAGAACGCTAATTACAACGTTGCCATCTTATAGCGGATGTACATTGGTGATCAGCATGACCGGATCGGATCGGATCAGATCGGATCGAGTACGGTCGGATCGATTAATGACGACGCCACTGCATAAAATACAAATTGACCTCAGCTTTGCTTCATCAGATTTGACCTAGAAGTCCATTTAAAATTAGGGCAAATCCCATTCTAAATAACCCCGCATTGTGTAGCGGCTTTCTGATTGGCTGTTTTCTTCAGATATATTAGATTGTGACCTAGAGAAATATTTGAAGATTTGATCAATGGTAACTTTTGCCTGCCCAAGAAGTTTGTTTTAGTAAGCGTTTTACGGCACTTGCAACATAAAATGTTCATAATAATGTAAGTGCCAAAGTTCGGAGGTGTTGCAAGAGAGTAACATACACAAAAAGAAGGAGGAGATATCATGACGATAGATGTTTGTTCGGAAAGAAGGTGCAAACTACACCAGAGCACCCGCCAGTCACTCGCTCTCCATGAAGGAAAATTTGACCTATCTAATGCATCAGATGTATCAAATGTATCGAATAAAGATTTAAGAAAATAATTGAACTGCAGTGTTGACTGGTTATTAGATCAAATACGCCAAATTCTTTTTCAGATTGTATCAAACGTATTAAATGGAGATATGAAGAATCTTGAAGTCAACGTTCACCAGATATTAAATCTAATGTCCGGCTCGGATCAGATGGAGACAAATTGGACTTCCCTTACAACCAAACTCCAAGCAGACTCATTTCCGGGACTCAAACCAGGATTTCTAGCACAGCAGCTCAGCATTTAATTTTAGTTTTAGTTTTAGTAACGGTTTTACGGCACTTGCAACACAATAAGGTCAAATAAGTGCCGAAGAATAGATTTTACAAGAGAGTAACGTACACACAAAAGAAGGAGAGATAAGGACGATAGGTGTTTGATAGGAAAGAAGGAGAGAAAAAGACGATAGGTGTTTGATTGGAAAGAAGGAGCAAACCAAAACCAGAGCTCCTGCCAACTACCCTCTCAGCATTTAAGAGTCTTCATGATAATGCTATCATTATACGGTAACGTTTTCGTAACGACAGCCTAGATTTGTCGGGTCATTACAACATGTGGCCGCCTGCGATCTCTCCCAGACACAAGCAAAGGTGGCTCAGCGTGGTGGAATCAGGCTCTCGTCAAAATAAAGAAATCGAAGAAAACAGCAGTTTTCTCCCTGCTTACAATTTTTATCCAATTTTTGTTTTTTGGCTCAACACCTTTATGTCCATTAACAAACACATTCCGTTGAGGATTTCACCTAAAAACGTTGATTAAAGGCACAAAAATACAAATATACAGTTTCCATGGACTCTCTAGCTTGGGAATTTACCAAGCTTTGGTGGCCATTTTCTCGCTAATTTTACCTCTGAAACCAGGTGACCCCAACTCCTTCAATCCAAAATATCTTCACTTCTATTGAAGGTGGATGGGTCCTTTTTTTCATTGAAAGCAAGACAAATGAACAAACTTTAAGATGATACCAATAATTCAATATGCTCAAAAATTGACGAGAGCCCGATTCCACCACGCTGCCTCACTTAAGTAATATCCTCAACAAGAACAACACCTCAGATCCAAGGCTTTCAAGATATCTTGGACAAAAAAAAGAACCTTTTATGTTATTATTAAATTGATTGGGAGGAAAACTTCAGGTAGTTTTCTACAGCCTAATCTCTGATCAGGAAGAAAAAAGAGTGTGGGGGGGAAAAGGCTGGTCAGGAGTCAATACATTCAGAGAAAGAGACCGCATACTACGCACTTTGGCGCATGTTTTATATTGTTCATTTTTGTTTATTATAATATATTGTATATAATACATGTATAATGTACTATATACATACCACTAGCAAAGACACTGGGTACGGATGAGGGATGAAAGATAGAAGGTAGGTACTAAAGTGTATACTGAGTGAGTGGAAGAGTCAGGAGGGGAATGGACGGGGGAA
>NW_004798262.1:44394-45935 GCF_000002075.1 Aplysia californica | reverse complement strand
CCCCCTTTGGGAATGGCCTAAAGACACTACAGTCAGTGGCACTGCCCCGGGGGGTACACACACACACACACACACACATCTTACGTATGTGTAACATGTACAAACCTCATCATCATGAACAAGAGTACAAAATTACAATTTCTGGGATCAGAATGGGATCAGACCTATGTAATCAATGAGACAAACATAATAATTAATAGCTGGTCCAGAAATAATGTCACAAGAAACGAATTCCGTAGACAAACAAAAATGAATGAGTTGGCAATAATCAATAGAAACAGCTAGCCATAGACAAGGAAGTGACTACGTCCTCAAATGTTGGCAGAGAACCTAAAAATAGCTCGCTCGCTCTGTCTAACATTAAAACGAGCGAACAATGCTCCTTCCACAGTGCTTACTACACTTTATTTTCTCGCAAGCTTTTGCGAAAGAGCTCCTTCAGGCGCAATTAAACCGCTCGCGAAAGTAAATATGTATACAATAGATATCTACCGTATATCTTGCCTTTAGAGCAAAGTATGAGAGATACAACGTGAGAGAGATAGAGGCCATAATTTATATCACATTCAATTTGTTTGTTTTAGTAAAGGTTTTACGGCGCTCGCAACTGCATAAGGTCATATGAGCGCCAAGGACTGGATGTCAACAAAGAAGTTTTTACAGTACAGGGAATCAGGCTTACTCTGCTCACCTCTCTAGCTTCAACAGCACAAAGTCTGCTTCGACTATCAAGGCACCACGGATATAGGGGGTCACAAGAGTGTGATAAACATACAAAAGAAGTAGAGAAAAAATGACGATAGTAAGGTTTAGGAAATAAAAAGCAGCAGTTCCCTGTTGCAGTTCAGGCACATTTATGAGCCTGGCATTGATGAATCAGCCCATTTACAGTTACCATTACCATTCTACTGTGCATAAGAACATGATTAATGTCCTTCCGTTGGGAATGACCTAAAGACACTTCAGTCAATGGACCGAGCTTGTGTTACACCTTGCCCTCGTTCACTGAAACCAGAAAATATGATCTGGGATTCAAAACATGTGTCAATTACAACATGTTTAAGTCTCCTTTACTTCAAGAGCTACTTGCTAGATACCATTTAAAGTATTTACTAACTTTAAATATCTATAGATCGATTTGTTACAATAACTCGACTAACTATACGGCTTAAGCTTAAGTAACCTGCAGAAGACTATTCTTGTTCAATTGTTACCCTTTCTTGTGAGCTTACATTTCATGAGATAAAGAACCAAATGACAACCAGAGATAGTTGAACCACCTCGCTGGCCTCGGAGAGCGCGAACGAAACTTCTTTAGTTTCAAACATTCCACGAAAGACGCTCTGGTTTAAGGGGATTAAGCTTTTAATCCTCTTAGGGTTATCCCAGAGGGTTCCACTGCTTGGCATCTTCAAACCCCACCTAGCGCTGGTCAACATTGCCTGGCATGGATGACCTCAAGTATGTGGCTCTCTTTGACATGTTTAGAGAACAAAATAAATGGGAGGAACGAAGGAGATGGTGTAGGAAAAGGTATGATA
>NW_004798262.1:43189-44294 GCF_000002075.1 Aplysia californica | reverse complement strand
CCCATTAGCGTTGATGACAGCGCTGCAGTGCATCGGTGATGCATAGAGTGGACCGAGCGATTGATTTGCCAGTTGGGGACCTGCACCAACTCCTGAAAAAAGCAGCACCCAGTTGTGCAGCTGTCCGGGGTCTGGGCTGGAGTTGGTTGAGATGCCTCTGAAGGATGTCCCAAAGGTGTTCTTTTGGGTTCACGTCTGGTGATCGGGCTGGGTGAGGCATGGTGGGTATGTTGTTCTGCACCAGGAACCGGTGAGTAACACGTGCTTTATGAGGCCGGGCGTTATCCTGCTGAAAGAGGTAGTTTTGATGTCTCTGAAAAAATGGAGCAACATGGGGACGTGGCTGATGTAGCGCTGTGCCGTCACTCCGTTGGTGTGTCCAGTTCCTAAATTTTGGAAGATTATGGGGCCCAGTCTTTGACTGATTCCGATTGCGCCCCATATCATCACGCTTTGACCGCCCCACGGGCCTCTCTCCCAGATGTTCTCGTCGGAATAGCGTTGTCCGGGGCGGCGCCGCGTGCGGCGGCGCCAAATTCGGACCCGTCTATTGTCAGGATCGATGCAGAAGCGACTCTCGCCGCTGAAGATCATATGCTGCCATTGTCGATGACCCCAGTTAACGTGGTTCTGAGTCCACTGGAGACGAGCTCATCGGTGATGGATGTTCAGGGGTGCTCTCTGCTCCGGACGCCGACAACGCAGCTCCCAGGCCACAAGTCGACGGCGTATGGTGGGGTCACTCACAGCTTTACCGTGCGTTCCTATGGTGTTCTGGGCTGTATCGGAGGCAGACAGCCGTGGATCTCGGCGATGTTGACGCACGACAAAGCGGTCATGGGCTGCTGTCGTCAGTCGAGGACTTCCACTTCTTTGTAGATCTCTCGTTTAGTTGGTTGCCGCGAATCTGTTTTGCAGGCGGTAAATAGTGCTGGCATGCACTCCTAGGTCTGTTGCCACCTGCTGAGGGCTCTTGTCGGCTTGCGGACGCCCAATAATAGCTATTTCTCGATTTTCCGAAGATAATTTTGGCATCTTGGTAGACAAACTATGCAACACTCATTCTAACATTTTAGGGCAGAGAATTTATAGACTAGACCAATTT
>NW_004798262.1:35465-38842 GCF_000002075.1 Aplysia californica | reverse complement strand
CCCCGCCCCATCTTCCCCCCGTCTCCTCTCTCCCTCCATCTCTCACTCCGTTCCTTCTCACTCCCCCTCCCCGCGCCCAATAATCTCTCTGTCTTTTTGGTCAGCCTGTACAGGTATAATGGATGACAACAAAATGACGAGTGGTCAGCAGCCCTGTGCCTGGGACCGAGTGACCAGCTCGTGTGTCCTTGAAGGTCACTCTCATGGCAGGTACACCGAGATATTTTAGTGTCATGCTTTATGGCGATGGTCATTTTATGGTCTGAGGTCAGAAACAAGATAAAAATAAAACACAGCGGCAGGTCTTTGCTGCGATGGCTGGACAAGATGAGATTTCCCGCAGGCAAAACTAAATCTTCTTTTTGATTTCATGAGGACCGCTTTTTTTTTTTTTTTTGCTTTTTTCTAAATATGATTTGTTTTGTTTTGGCTGTTTTTCAGTGGGAGTTCTCTATGCATACGTTTCTGCCCCAGAGAACACAAGTCATAAATATGTCAGCAAGCGAGAAAAGCACTTGGCTCAGTAGGGTAAAAGTTTAACGCCCTTGTAAACACTGTTGGGTCATTTTGGATGTTGGACCTCTGAATTTGTCGTCCAACTCCGATAGAAAGTTGAAGACAAACAGTGCTGAGACCTTTGAAAACTCCACAAACAACTCAATTATTGTGATGTCGCAGCGGCCAAAGTGACCCCATGGAGAGCGGAGACCCAGAAAGTTGCTACCAGGTCAAGTAAAGTTCGAATGAGAGGATGACGTTAAGTTTATTTTAATTTTATTTTAAACGTACACTACAAAGATTTTTTCCCGTTTCCGCCCAGAAGTAGACTACTCCCCGAAGAAGAAGTAGCAGACATGCATCACGTTTTCCCTCAACAAAACAGCGTGGGTTTGAAGAAATACAAAGGCCATATATAGTTACTATAATGGTTTTAACACAAAAACGTTTCACTATATCCTAATACTACCAGATAATCAGCCTTTGGCACACATAACTCAACTACGACTCCGTTGGTGTTTAAAATCTGAGCCAAAAATAGTAAAGGGAAGAAATTCTCTAAGTAATCATCGCTAGTATTAGTGCCTTTGTAGTAGAGTATAAAAAATATGGAGCCTTCGATAACGTTCAGATACAATTATGGTCGTTTAAGCAAATTAGGTCAACGGAATCAACAATAATACAGTTATTACGCAAACAGTGAGTTGAAAACAGATAAAATCCTCTATGCATTAACCACGTTATGACATCACCAGTAGTGTCGCCTTAACATTCCCCCCCCCCTCCCACCCTCTCCCGGTCAAAACTGGCAAGTAGACACAAAGTAATGACGTATGGGCAGACTTAGGGCGTTGCTAATGGTCACTCCTGTCCCCCGAATTTCAGCTGAAAACTAATAATCATAGCAGAGTCAAAAAGGCTTCATCTGCAGCAATGACAGGCTGCAAAAGGAACATTTTAGCGCTTGTGTGGTAAAAAACAGGTGACCTGGTGCGCGTGCTATGTTGAAGCTCTGTGTCGTCTGACTGCGCATGCCCAGAGGCAAACAACGTCACAACATCGTCTATCTCCTCAAGGCATGTACCCACTAATTTGTCTTTTCGATTTTACCGGGTCAGCATAATGCCAGAAGTCGTTTCTCCGTGTAGTTTGGCACCACGCGATTGGAAGAAAAAAAAAAGCCAAAAATACCAAACATACAACACCCCCTCCACCACCCCCCCCAACCCCACAAAACCAAACCAAAAACACAACAACAAAACAAACAAAAAACAAAAACTGTTTTAAAAAACCCAAACAAAAACAGCTTTTATAACTCCATTGTATTTCTAGGACACTGTCAAGTTTGACTTAACTACTTAACTGGAAGTACTACTTAAGACAATGGTGACATAATTTCGGAGGGGGATTTTAATTAAGAAATATCATTGAGGTCTAAATACATCAAATTCATTGTATTATAATTATAATATACTACATCAATTCTTGAATAAGGACATCTATGGTGTAGTCGGTTGGCGCTTCGCCGACGCAGCCTTTTCAAAGACGCGAGTTCAATTCGTGTATGGAATGGGACGGGCTTTTTTATCTCGAGAATCTCGGTCTGTCTGCTGGAACTTTGTACATTGTGTCCGTCTAAACTCGGGATTGACCCTCATAGGCAGCGTCGAAGCAGCTCAACTCTTTGTTGCTCTAAATTGCGCCGAAGGAGCGTAAAAACAACAAAAAGCAAAACAACAATCACAACAACAACAACAACAACAACAACAACAACAACAACAACAACAACATCAACAACAACAACAACATCAACAACAAACAAACAACACAAAGAAATCCAAATAAAACCAAACAATCTGCAGTTAGTCTACAATTACTATTACCATAAATACTTCTCAAGATATGATAATTTCTCAGGAAAAAATTGTGAGCAGTCACGGAGGCCTCGATAATAATCTCAGAATAATTAGTTTAACTCCACACACTCTATAATAGTTGATTCTCTCACCAACGGAGCGTTTCACGTGGTTGATTGAATATATTGTATAATATACATATATCGCAACGTACATAGGCGATTGCAGAAGCGTGTTCATTTTTATACTTACTAAGTCAATGACACCGAGACCTTAGCTATATTGAAGGATTCCATTGCAATATTAGACACTACACTCCGACTCAGGGCATTCCGAAAACCCCGTCCACTCCATAATTTTATGAAAACAATGTCGGGAGTATATAGATCTAATTTATTTCTTAACCCATACCTGCATAGTTTCCATAAATGGATCATGCAGTTTTGCCTTCACTGTAAGAGCGATACTATGTTGGAACAAAAGTTTTCAGTTTCAGTACCAAACAAAAGTATTCTGTATCTGCTTTGAAACCAAACATATCAGTTTTCCAGAGTTATACCCCTTTTTTCAAGATAGCGGCCGCAAGTGAAACGCCATAGCCAACACGAAATCAACCTCATAGTAATTTTTTGGTACAAATTCGTTTCTGCTTCTTTTTAAGATTATAGTGATAGTCGATACCTTGTACATGGATATTTATAAAAATTCCCTCACTCTTTTCACTTCTGAAAGTACGATCCAATAAAGGAACGCTATACACGAGAGGGTGCGTGTTTTTCCGGGGGTGAAATTTGACCTTTTTGTCTCACTGTGGCTATTATTTGGAATAATATTTGGGTTTTCTATGTGTTGTGATGTAACGGAGACATATATAGATGGTTTTGCTATCGGTTTTCTGTAGCATGAACCAGCTGGTGGGTGTTTGGGGGTCCTGCCACGCCCAGAGATCGTAAGTGAAAGAACAACATAATATTGTTCCTTGTTATTTGTATTCTTTATAGGTGGATGAAGCCACCCCCCCCC
>NW_004798262.1:32070-34885 GCF_000002075.1 Aplysia californica | reverse complement strand
AGGAGGTGAGTGGGTGGGGGCAGAAAGAGGAGACGAAAGCAGACGACAGAACATTGCTAGAGAGCAGGAAATGAGGTGAAAGGAGACACAAGAGAAGAAAACGTTTCGGTCGCTACTCGGATTCGAACCCGGGACCTTTTGAATGAGAGGCCAACACCTTAACCTCTAGGCCACGAGAGTCCCCTGTCTTGCAGAAGATGTTCCACCTCTTAATTAACTTTGAAGTGTTGATAGTGGCGTTAAAACTTAATAATTTAGCAAATAGCTCACCAGATTTTAAAAATAAAATCCTACCATTCATTGTCAGTTCTTGAGGTCTTAAATATGCTTCACAATGATGCAGATGCACAGTAGAATTGTAAATGGGCTGACTTATCAATGTCATGCTCATAATGTACCGGAACAACGTAGGGGGAACTGCTGCTTTTTCTTTCCTCATCATTACTATCGTCATTTTTCCTCTACTTTTTTGTTTGTAGGTCACTGTCTTGTGAACAGCTATTTCGGAGGTGCCTTGATAGTCGAAGCAGACTTTGTGCTCCTGAGGATAGAGCTGTGAGCAGAGTGAGCCTGTTCCTACATTTGGACTTCTCTGTTGACATCCACACCTTGGCGTTCATACGACCTTAAGAAGTTGCGAGCCCCGTAAAAGCTCACTTAAACAAATTTAAAAAACAGGAAAATTTTGACTCTGTAACTCTATGAGTCGAGCCACCAATTGTAACGTAATGACTGATGGAGACAGCAAAGATGAAGACAGTGTGAGTGATAATTTCTGTGGTAACCAACAGTGTGCCCCATGCACCTTCATAATACGGTCTTCTGTAGATGAAATGAATGTTGTGGTGATGCTGACTACGTCATAATAATTTGGCTAGCAGCTCTTGTCAATTATAACCAAGCTACAAAGAGCCATGAAGGAACATGTTCCTAAGATTCAACGGACAAAAGAAAGGGGGAGGGGGTGACGATGAATTCATGGGTGCCCATCAGGTATAGGATCAGAATTCCCAAAGGATACTGGGGTCAGAACAGTGTATGCACTATCCATATACACGCGGGCGGATATTCAGCTCTTTGTCAGTGAGATATGAAGATCCACGGGACAAAGATATGTTGTAAGACCTGAATTCTATTATTTGGCGTCCAAAGGTATGTTGTTCCCAAATTTTATCAAATTTTGAGAGGTCATGCATTTATGGGTTAACATTCACTTATAACACGAATTATGGTGGCGAGTGAGATTGTCAAGTTGTAATTATTAGTTTTAACGAGTGAGTACAACAGGCAATTTCACAAGTATGATCATAATGTACCATTATAACGAGTGTAAAAGGTTTTTTTTCCTACATACTGATATCATCTGGTGAAATAGACCCTGACCAAGAAAGTTCAAATGATCAGTCAAGTAGACTGAAAAAACACTAGCTTTTTTTCCTATATTTTGGCGCAACTTATCCTCAAATATCTTTTTAGCTGGTTAATCAATACTATCACCCATATTTTGCACAGCAATTTTTATCAATTTATCTTAACTGACCATATTAGATCTAATCATATTTTCCAACAACAATTATTGAGGGTAGAAAAAACACACACATTTTTCTTCATTAATTTAAATAGAATGTGTGAAATAGTAGGTTTTACTTCACCGGAAGTGCAGCTCAAAAACAGCTCAATGTATGGTACAAAATCCGTTTCGATGTGCGTGACGGGCTACACATCATTTAGAAATAGATCTACGTAATGCCAGTGTTGAAGGGTCCGAAGCCAGAGGACTTCGACCAATTTGTGTGAAACATCAGTTTCCTTTCTGGTCGTTTCGTTCCTTTAACAATAACAATAACAAAAAAGGGTTAGTGCATGTATTTATTTCATTCTGACCAGTTTGAGCTTGTCAGAACCTATTTTGCCAAACTATTTTCGCCAGTCACGTTAACACCCTCGATGATGAACGCTCGCAAAAGTCCGAGCGCCAGATGAAAGAGCTTGTTTTGTGTCATAATGGTTTTTTTTCCTATTGTGATTCTAACTTAGTTTTCAATGCTGATTTCAAATCGAATGGGGGCCAAATGCTAAACTTTGGACATTTTTGTCTAAAAGGGAAAATCCAAGATGGCCGCCATAGAATTTGAAGTGAAAGATGTTGTGACTGATATCATGCATTTAAAGACATAAAAAAGGTATAAACTTTATTAAACAGCATGCAGTGTAACAACAGTAACCACAGCTTCATTAAATGCACTTCAAATAATTCAATAAAATGGCTTCAAAGAAAACAAAATGGCACCATCGAGTTTTCATAAAAGTGCTGATCCGTAATACGCTTGAAACCGTCGTATTAAAATCACTTATTTAAATTGTTTAACATGGTTAAAACACTGGGACACTCACCAGTGTCTGCTGCTAGTTCTCACATATAGTGACTGAAGGCTACTGGGTATCGGGGGAATGTGTCTCTTTCCAGCAATCCTCTTCCTGGAAATATGGGCTCGAACTGTGCTCAGATTGGCCCCTGACTCGTCCCCATAGGGCAGATTACTGACTGATGCTGACTGAGCTCGTCACAAAATGTTGGCAACTGCGGATGTGATAAAAGCCGAGATTTGTCTTTTTCTCCAATAAGTTCCTTTTAGCGTTCATGGACTTCCACACTACTCCACATGCGTGATTTGTTTGATCGAATCTCGCCAACCAGCATACTGAAGACAGTGTCATGCATTGTAATTGTAGGTTAGCTAGTTGATTACGTTGGATTGCTTGTGTAGAGCCGGGGGTAGCAGTCTCTGTGATACCTAGCGTCTGCTGATGACAC
>NW_004798262.1:27804-30429 GCF_000002075.1 Aplysia californica | reverse complement strand
ATAGATAGATAGATAGATAGATAGATAGATAGATAGATAGATAGATAGATAGATAAATAGATAGATAGACAGAAGAAGAATAAGAAAAACAAGAAGAAGAAGATCTTATTTCACCCAGTTCTATCAAAATCATACTCAGAGATCTTGATGGCTTTACGCCTAGTCGCCACTAAGCAGTTAGGGCATTATAAAATATTTAAAGATACAAAATGTGAGTGGTTGGCGGGTACTTTGCAGTGGTTTGCTTCTTCTTTCCTATTAAAAACCTATCATCTTTATAAATCTCCCCTCCTTTCATGTGCTTTTTGATGTCTTGTAACACGTCTAATCTTCGGCACTTATATGCCCTTATTGTGTTGCAAGTACCGTAAAACACTTACTAAAACTAAAACTAAAACTAAAACTAAAACTAAAAGTTACAAAATCAAACAAACCTGGCGGTCAGTTCTGGTGTCGACGACATCCCCAAAATGGCAACAGACAAACACATTTTCAAAATCTTTCACAAGGTGGGTCTACTTGTTGTTAGCAAGGTGTCTGAATTTTAATGAAAACGCAAAACCAAAAGAAAAATACAAAAACAAACAAAAACAACCCCCCCCCAAAAAAAAAAAACAACAACCCCAAAACAACAAACCAAAAACAAAAGAAGGGGGAGAAAAGAAAAGCGAAGAGATGAAATGCCGTGGTCGGAGACATCACCGAAATAGGTAACATCTATATATAAAGTAATTTATCACATATCCAGGAGACTCGCGTGAACAATCTAGGTGTGCCAAGGCGTGCGTCACTTCACTGTATGTGTTACCTGGGATCCCTGTCTTTTGCTGTGTCGGCCAAGTGATTTTATTATAACCCTAAACCCGGTGGTTGGAAAAACAGAGGAAGACCAAAGAAGGCGTTTCTTCTGAATTGACTTTGTAAAAGACACCGTCGGAGCCCACGATATGACCTTCCTCCAAACAACCCGACTCGCAGCTCACAGACTAAATATTAGCGTTTCTTTCAGCAACACAAACCGATACCAGTGGAAAGAGAAAGTAAAAAAGAAGTAAGTAACAAGTATTAAAAAAGAAGTAAGTAACAGGTATTTCTGCCAGTCTAGCTTTTAGTTAATTTGAATAAACTCAATTGAAACATACACAAAATGTTTTTAAAAATTTAGTATCAATTTTTTCAAGAACCATTCTCAACTCTTGATGTATTGAGTTGTGACGTTTGTTCTTGTTTAGACTTTAAAAAAGTAACCAGCCTTAACACCCACAGAGTCAATGAAATATATCTCAAATGCAAATATATCTCCTACGTCTGCAAAGATCTTGACAAGGGAATATTCCTAAAAAATTGATTGGATCAGGATGGCTCTCTTTTTTTATCTACGTCGCCTGCATGTCAAGACAAAAATTAGCAAAAAACTCCTCCAGGAGTCAGTCTTCGCCGATGACAGCTCCTTGAATGCTCACTCTGAAGCAGAGCTTCAAACAATGCTCACTCGTTTTGCAGAAGCCTCAAAGCTCTTTGGAATTACAATAAGCATCGGAAAAGCTTACGTTCTTAACCAGCCTGGCCCACAAACTAACCCACTATCTCCAAACATCATTATAAATCAATGGCAACAGCCTAAAGAACACCAAGAACTTTACATATCTTGGAAGTATCATCTCTGCAGACGGTTCCATCGATCAGGAAATTGATTCGCGAATCAGCAAAGCCAGCCAAGCCCTCGGTACACTGAAAAACAAGCTAGTAAAACTAAAACAGCTCACTGTCCCGGCTATCAACAAAAATCAAAGTGTACAAAGTCGTTGTGCTCCCCTCCCTCCTCTACGGTTCGGAGACCTGGACACTCTACAGGAAGCACATCAACAAATTAGAGCAGTTCCACCAAAGGGCTCTCCGCAGCTTACTTGGCATCCTTTGGCAAGACCACACCATCAACATTGATATCCTCAACCGACCAAGCTCACAAAGCATAGAAAGCATGCTCGTCAAAGCCCAACTGAGATGGCTCGGTCATGTCATCCGCAGGGAAGACCACCGAATGCCCAAACAAATGCTGTACGGCGAACTCGCAAAGTTTCAAAAGAAATCTCGGGAGGCCAAAAAAGCGGTTCAAAGACACGATAAAGGAAAACCTCCTGTTTGCACAGGTTACCCCCAAAGAACTCGAAAGAAATGCCACCGAAAGGAACACCAGGCGCAGGGCTGTCCGTCTTGCCTGCCGAAACAACGATACCAACTTAGATTTGGGTAATCTCGATGGACCTTGGGTCAGTGTTCTCTTAAAGACTAGACCTTGCTGTCTAGAAATAGATAAACTACCAGTCTTTCTAAAATAAGAGCAAAGTCTATGTGTTTTACATTTCCATGTCCAATTAAAGGTTTCATGATTTACAAACACTGAAATCAAATTTAGGTTTTAGAAGGCTAGAGGATAATATATGAACCCCAAATGCAGGCACCGGAAATTGGAGTCTTTTGTTGTTTTCAAATGTTTGATAGCAAAAGTAATAGTAACAATAATAGATAAATAATTATTCGTGAGGCTCAAACTCCTGCTTAACAGCAATCTCTGTGTGCTATGCAATCTATAATGTAAAGAATGTCTATCTCAATTTACGCCAC
>NW_004798262.1:25184-26699 GCF_000002075.1 Aplysia californica | reverse complement strand
CCCCCCCCCAAATTGTGTACTTTAAAAAAATATCATACCACTGCACTCTAGAAGTCATCTTTCTTAGACAACCACTTTTCTCATCGACAATAGATCGCTATTTTGGACAGACTCCAATGTATTTATTATGACGTTGATATATTTTGTGTTGCGGTACAGGAATCGAAAAAGTCTTTTGTTGCAAGATGTGTTTTACTTTCCTAGCGATTCATTTTCGGAAATGCTGTAGGTTGGTTGCTTTGAACCATTCAGTCAGGAGCATCAGCATCAACTGTGTGAGATACATGACACATGCATTTAAGACGGCAAATATACGAAACAAGATTCTCAAGACCATTCAGTGAGACTGAACAGCACTCACTGACATTAACTACTCGTTGTAAGACAGACTTATCAATGCTAAAAACCGTAGTCACAAAACTCCATAAACCCTATCCCAAACACAGTACTAACTATAACCCTAAACCAAAAACAGACCATAATACAAAGCGTAAACCTAACTCTAACCTTACCCCTTTCCTTAGCCCTAATCCTAACTCGAACCTTGACACAAACTCCTACCCTAACCCTAACCCCCAATCCTAACCCGAACCCGAACCCGAACCCTAAACCGAACCCGAATCAAACCCTAAATCTAACCCTAGCCATTTTCCTAACCCTCCCAACACTAACCTAGCATTAACCCTAATTAAATCTAACCTCAACCCTAACCCTACCCTAACCTAACCTAACCTTAACCTGTTCCCTTACCAAAACCTGAACCCTAACCCTAACCCTAAACCTGACCCTAACCCTAACCATAGCACTAACCCCAACCCTAACCGTAACCGTAACCCTAACCCCAGCCCTAACAACTGTTCCAGTAGAGAAAATGCAAGGACACAGTAACGGCCATTTGGTGCAGGGGAAATATGAGAGAGACAGACAGACAGACAGACAGACAGACAGACAGACAGACAGACAGACAGACAGACAGACAGACAGACAGACAGACAGACAGACAGATATTAACAGAGAGCATAAGTAGAAAGAGACCATACCAGTGGCGTTCTTAAAACATCTGCTGTCAACATGTGAGCTTGGTTTCTTATTTTAGGAACTAACCAAAGTAAATAAAAACTCTGACCACAGAGCCAGAGGAAGACCAAAACGTCTCAGCTGGATTGACGCTGTAAAGGACACTCTCAGAGCCCTCGACCCGACCCTCCTGCAAAACTACACGATACTCTTTTTTCACGCTCGCAACTGCATAAGGTCATACGAGCGCGCGGGACACACCTAATATTTTCAATTGGTAGGAAATTTTGAATTTGGTCCAGGTGGCGGCCAAAGCCTACTTTTATCGATTTTAGACCAACAAGGGATCTTTAACGTGCGCAACTTGCACACGGGCCCTCTGAGATTTTTCGCCCTTGTCCGAGAAGGCTAGGTGTAGATCTTTCCTACCAGAAGATCAGGGGTGTGGCTGAAAGACAGCAGTAGAAGAAGCGAAGGCGTAGCAGTAGAAGGGCTACA
>NW_004798262.1:18813-20116 GCF_000002075.1 Aplysia californica | reverse complement strand
CTCTCTCTCTCTCTCTCTCTCCCTCCCCCTTCCAAACTGCACTCTCAACTCTCTATTAAACCAAAATTTGTCTTCAACGTGTATGCCGGGACTTTACCAAAACCGCTAAAAACATAGACAAGTATCATATTAATAACTTAGACTGAGTATTCTAATGTAATACCGGTTCGCCATTGAGTGCACCATTCGGCCATGTTTGACACCAAAAAAAAGGGCAAAAGGGAATGATTGCGCGCACATTCGACTAAAGGGAGCCCGGAGTTTTGCCCTTTATTTGAGAGTCCATGGTGCACATCAGCCCCGGGATTTTTTTCATAGAGAACAAATTAATAATTGAAGTAATAAAAACATAGACTGACCTGGATGTGGCAGAATGGGCAACGGCAGCTTGCGACCTTGAAGGACGGAGGGTCATTGCACGTCAACTTCTGTGCCAGAGATGACACCTCCTGTTATCCAGGTAAATTAAAAGTGCCTGTCATAAGAGTGCCCAATTGTCAAGTCTAAGGATAAAACACGTTATACATATATGGATACCTAACTTGCTTCTACTCAAACAATTACTTCTTGTTCTGAGTTCTTATTAAGGCAAACGCCTACTGTTTAATGAACGGCCAATTATGTTTTGTCAGAAAAAACTGTGAAACATGTGATTTAGTTCAAATGCAGCACAGTAGTTTAGATGCAAGAATAGTACTCACTACTTAAGACTCGAAAGAAACATTTACCTTTTTTTTTTTTTAAACGAAAAAGAAAAAAACAGCTACAGCACAGTTTGGTACTTGAAAACAAGAGGGATGAACCAGATCCTCAATTCGATTTTTGTTTGGTTTTGGTTGAAGCTAAAAATAACGACAAACATACTGACAGAATGACGACAATAAAGAGATAAAGATCTTAATCTAGTACGCAATAAAGTCACTTTGAACACCACAATACCCGTCAATTCCTTCAAAAACTGTCCAGAGAAATTTTCTTTAAAAAATGCTTACAATTTGGAATGGGCTCACTTTATGACTTTCTTTAGAATCTATAGCAGATATAACAAGGTTGAAAGCTTTGTTTTAATTATTATATTCATTTTATACGGGGTGCCCATTATAGCTGGGATCGGCCAATCGGGCAGATCGCCCGGCTCGGTCGCCTTAAAAACAAATGTGTTTGTTTTCAGTTTGAGGCGATCCAGTCGGTCGATCGCCCCGATCCAGCCGTAGTGGGCACCCCGTATTAAACATTTATTAACTTAAATTAATAGTATTCTCAATGGTAGATGTTTGGAAGTATGGGGAAAGTGTCCGAATGG
>NW_004798262.1:17045-18381 GCF_000002075.1 Aplysia californica | reverse complement strand
GGGGGGGGGGTTGCGATGTGTTGTGTTTGTTACCTACATTCGGAAGTTTCCGGGTTCGTCTCCCATTCACACACTTCCCTTTTCCCCTCCGAATAAGATTGCTGAAGGACAGAGCATTAGTTCACACTAGTAGCGTTGAAGGCAAACTAGCTACTTATTTGGAGAGCCAAATTTAATGGGTGACGGGAAACGATCAAAATGAAATAGATTCTTTTTAGTGCATCCAAGCAGATGAATGAATGACGAACCATGATCACAGATGCCTGAGGGAAGGCAGAAAAGCAAACGTAGTTTGCGTGTGGGTCAAAAGGGTGAAAAATGAGTATTGTTCTCTCTTTAAATACATATTATTATGTTTTTAAAAAAATAATAGTGTTCCTCAAAGAGATTTGAAAAACCAAACCAACAAAAAACCCGGAGAGGTTAATCTTAAACAAAAGTCTATATCGTATCATTTCTTGACAAACTTCGATTGCAACACAGTTCTAAAAGAAACCAAATAAACAGAAAGAAAACAAAAAAGAAAGCAAGAAAGAAGAAAAAAAGAAAGAAAAAAAAAAGAAAGAAAGAAGGAGCAAGTAAGAAAGAAACCTCCCTGTAAAATAGTTCAGGCGCTATGTGCGAGGCTTTCCTGATTTGATGGTAGATAGTCTGCTCATGTATTTGTCTAAGAGACATTATTTGTCCTTGTAGGGTGCTGTACAATCTCAAATAGCACCATGTATTTGAATAACTTCTTGTGGCTACAATTATCCTGTCTGGAAAGCCGACCTTGGGAGCATTAGTGTCACTATAATTAGCGCATCATATCTCATTCTCATGTCGTCAGTTCACCAGCCGACTGCTGCTATCTTATACAATCATGTACTAGACTAACTCCAATTTCCGACTTTTGGGATTTCTATGTCACAGCTGTCAAGGTTGACGAGTACTCTTCGCACTGAGCCCAAAATTATAACGATTTCTACGTACCCGTGTGCTGTAGAAATTCAAGTATCATTTTAACACTAACTCCCGTTTTCGTGAATGGCATTCAAATGGCATTCAATGTTCCAAATCGTTTTGACTGACCCAAAATTATGACGGTTAATGCCCGCATGTTCCGTAGAATTCAAATTTCGTTTTTGCACTAACTCTTGTTTTCGCGAATGGCATTCAATGTTCCAAATCGTTTTGATTGACCCAAAATTATGACGGTTAATGCCCGCATGTTCCGTAGAATTCAAGTTTCGTTTTTGCACTAACTCTTGTTTTCGCGAATGGCATTCAATGTTCCAAATCGTTTTGATTGACCCAAAATTATGACGGTTAATGCCCGCATGTTCCGTAGAATTCA
>NW_004798262.1:15411-16945 GCF_000002075.1 Aplysia californica | reverse complement strand
TGTCTGTCTCTCTGTCTCTCTGTCTCTCTGTCTCTCTGTCTGTCTGTCCCCCACTCTCCCCTCCCTCTCTCTCTCCCTCCCCCCTCTCTCTCTTTCTTTCTTTCTCTCTCTCTTTCTCTCTCTCCCCACCCCACCACCTCCCCCACAATTTAATCCCTATTCTCATAATAATAATGTTACAACTTTACTTTCACTTACTTACGTGTGTGACGTATACGGACGTGAGTACATCAGATAGGATCTTTTACACACGCTGGAAGCAGCTCTTTCTCCCAGGGTGTTCGTAACTTTATGCTGGTGATGATAATGACGGTGGAGGAAGTGTTATTGCCACTGATAATGATGATGATGAAGATGATGATGAAGATGATGATGAAGATGATGATGACCCAAAATTATGACGGTTAATGCCCGCATGTTCCGTAGAATTCAAATTTCGTTTTTGCACTAACTCTTGTTTTCGCGAATGGCATTCAATGTTCCAAATCGTTTTGATTGACCCAAAATTATGACGGTTAATGCCCGCATGTTCCGTAGAATTCAAATTTCGTTTTTGCACTAACTCTTGTTTTCGCGAATGGTATTCAATGTTCCAAATCGTTTTGATTGACCCAAAATTATGACGGTTAATGCCCGCATGTTCCGTAGAATTCAAGTTTCGTTTTTGCACTAACTCTTGTTTTCGCGAATGGCATTCAATGTTCCAAATCGTTTTGATTGACCCAAAATTATGACGGTTAATGCCCGCATGTTCCGTAGAATTCAAATTTCGTTTTTGCACTAACTCTTGTTTTCGCGAATGGCATTCAATGTTCCAAATCGTTTTGATTGACCCAAAATTATGACGGTTAATGCCCGCATGTTCCGTAGAATTCAAGTTTCGTTTTTGCACTAACTCTTGTTTTCGCGAATGGTATTCCGTGCTTTCAAAGTGATTTGCATCCAAACCGGGGGAATGGATTCAGTACGAGGTAGCACTAAGCTTTGAGTGTGCGGCATTAAGTAACATGGGCCCAAAAAAAAACCCCTAACTTTTGAAATATTACGGGATTTCGCACAAATGCAGTTCTATGGGTGGTCTTTTCAGACAAAAGGAAGCTTTCTATTTTTAAAAAAATGCAAACTTGAATGGACACTCGTCTAAATTATTTGCACCCCGTGTAAAAAGAAAAGAAAAAATGCAATAAAACGAACTTTACGAAGAGGCTATACAGCGCTCATATGACCTTATGCAGTTGCAAGCGCCGTAAAACCCTTTTCTATAATAATAACAAGAGACTATAACAAGGCGATGGTGGAGCAAATCTGTGGCAGACACACTCTGAGCTCTCGGGATGTCGCTCTTACAGTACACTCGCATTGCAGCAGACAGACGCCTAGATCTAGATATATAATGTCTCCACGAGACACCCATCAGTTTTTTTTTAAGCGGACGTAAAAAGTAAAGTAAAGTATGAAGAGACTATTAACTGGATTCTTTATTGACTTCTGATAAAGTCATTTTAAAGATATATTTTTATATATTTTATAGATA
>NW_004798262.1:11035-13324 GCF_000002075.1 Aplysia californica | reverse complement strand
GCACGCACGCACGCACGCTGACTCTCAGTCTAAAAACAAAAACACCCTCAACTCCTCCCCTTTCCAAAATGGTCAAAGACAGACCTCTCATGCTGACAGATCTAAGTAAAATCTCAGTGTTATTGTGACGTGATATGTCCCACGCCCACATACACCAGGTAGGTTTACGAGGTGCCGTGTAAGTGTTGGAAGAATCAGTTCGGAATTCGGCGAATTTACGAAGCTTTATTCGAACTTCGTCAAATCAGCCAGAACGGTCGAATCTGAACACGAACAAGTCCTTGGAAAATACCATTTTCACGTATATTTTTCCTTCAAATTGAACGTGACTCTTTTCTTTTCGATCCTATGATATTTGAGCACATGACGTTGAAATAAAGAAAAACAAAAAAGAAAAAAACCGAAAAAACCCAAAAACTATAATATAAATGAATGTGTTCATTTTGCGCTTACTTACAAAAACCATCATCGAAAAAACGATTCAGCCTCTCGTCTCCAGTATAAATAAACAGAGACTTGATTTGAATCGATTGCATCGGACCGAGCAGACATGAACAGACCCAAACAAATTCGAACTTGACCTCCCATTCGAAAACTAATGGAAATTTTACGCCCCAAATCAACGCAACTTAAATCCTTTTGGAGGTGGGCTGCTTCTTCCCTCACTGTCAGGACCAACCCGGAAAAAGAGGGACCCAACGTTTCCACAGAAAGCCCTAGATACTCGGTAAAAAGAAAAAAAATTCTCCTCGCTCGGGAATCGAGAAAATTCACTTAATAGTGAATTAATAGTTAGACTACTAATGTTAAAGACTTCGAAGAATTATTGTTTCCTTTATTTAAAATAACGTCGTCTCAAAACTGTTTTGTCCCTAGGGCACTCAAGTAAAGAGGACCTTTGACCTTTGGACAAAATAGTTCCGAGGCGACGATGAGTTAAAAATCAACTGTTCTTTTGAGTATGCCGTTGACATAACAAAGAATGGAGATGAGCGTTGTAGGAGAAGTAAGTTCTAAAGTAAAGAGACCTCAAGCTGGAATCTTATAATTGTGGTGTTATTTTCAGTTCAAAGTCGAAACTCAAATCTGCCGAATCCAGATAAGATACTAAAATATTCGAATTCACAGGTCGGTGACTGGATATTCGGTCCGTGCGTCGGCCGTACAGCAAAGTGCGCAGCGTGCCCTCGACCGATAACCCAGTTTTCGCATACGAGGATTGGATTCGAGTGCTGTGCAAACAAATAGATGACCCACTGTGGCAACGGCTACGCTCCCACGACTTGAGAGGGATATTTGAGACAAGCTTATGCAGAAAATGCTGCGGAGTTGTGCCCTTCCCCGGAAGCTGTTATGCAATTTCTGCTCGATAAGAAAACTTGAACCACGGCGACAGGTTGGTTTGGGCTGTCTGGGCTGGTATGTCATGACCTCTCAGCATGCCATGTCACATGTGTCATGGTCGTTTGTAATGTTCAGTGTGCATTGTGATTTTATGAATATATGAACCTGAACAAGTGGGTGACAGGGAAAGATCAGGGAAACGTAGTTTTCTTTTAAAGAGCATCCGAGCAAAGGAATGGATGGAGAACCATGATCGCCGATGTCTGTCGAAGATCTGGCACTGGATGATGGTGATAATGATGATGAAGGGCAACATTGACACCCCCCTCCCCCCCAACAAAAAAACGACAAACAAAACAACAACACCCAAAATCAACAACAACAACAAAGCGAGGGATGCCACTTTTTGGTAATGAGAAAAAAAATCCTACAAAATTTTTGACAGCCCATGTATATCCATAGTATAGCTTATTTTTCGAGCCTGTTACTGGGAGACTCATCAGATTTTAGGGTCTGAATATTCAGACGGGCCCGAAGAGGCGCGTAAACAAACACTTTCTAACCCACGTCAAAGATCAGTTTTGATAAAAACTGATATCTCTTGTTTTCCCTTTGTGCCCTTCTTAAATATACACATGAAGGAGCTTGACGGTACGTCAGTTGGTATCGCACTGCACTATGTTACTGATTGTTTTTATTCACTGTATTATTATTCTTGTCTCTGTTGTGTCCTGTGATTTCTGTGGACGTCCCGCCAATCTGCACCAAGTCCCCCTGCCGTTAACGTCTGTAGAACCGTGCCAGGGATGAGTTAACGGTAGGTAAAATGTTGCGTTTTATTGCACCAGCCACGACCCAGAAATAGGTCATGTCTATATTATAGTCAGATTCAGACCATTGCAATATTGCGCCTTTGTGTCAACGGTAATGTTGATTGACCTGTCC
>NW_004798262.1:7791-10913 GCF_000002075.1 Aplysia californica | reverse complement strand
TCACATAAAATCTGAGAAACCTTTGATGATTTTGATGCGTTCATGTAAGGTAATTTGAAGATAACCTCCCTTCCCCCACCCCACCCGTTGTTGTTGCTGCTTTAATTCTTCTTTTTCTTTTCTTCTTCTTCTTCTTCTTCTTCTTCTTCTTCTTCTTCTTCTTCTTCTTCTTCTTCTTCTTTTTATTCTTCTTCTTCTTCTTGATAGAATGACTGATCGTGGATCGAATGCTGTTTGATTAGATTACAGAATAAAGTAAAGGTATAGGTCTTTAGGGCTTTCACTCAAACGTGTGCAAACACACACGCGAGCGCACACACACACACACACACATTCACACATTGTGAATGACACACTACCCGATTCTATCCAGCGCTAAAAACAAAAGACACGTGTAAATCGTAAACTGAGTCACCTAACAAGTCACATGGCTGGTCGTTTCTTATCTTCCTTTGCTGTGTACACTGTGTGTGGGCGGCTGTTGTCAGTCGTTAGTACACTGGTACTTTCCATAGACTAGGGGACAACATAGATAGTTCACAGGTAACACATTCTTCTCATGTGTACTGTGCAAGAGCGGCGTTGTACAATGTGTATAACGCAAACAGTTTTGATATACAAGTTGTACTTACAGTCTTACATTATAAGAGTTCAGTGTGTACAAAATATATGTCTACTTTGCTTTTACCCTGCCTTAAATATTATATTTCTCTCTATTCAAATTTACAAACTGGCCATTGGGCCACAATTAATAAATCTAGTTATGTAAGCAAGACTTCATTTTGGTTCAGATATGTATAACTTTCCTTCCCCCAAATGAACCTCTACGCCCAAACTCCCTCACCGTCCTCTCCCGACCTTGCTGATCACCAAAACATTCCCCTACCCTTCCTCCGCACCCCTCCCCCATTCCCCCATCCCTTACCCTCAACCACATTAGCCGAATATAAATGCATCCCATCCACTATTACACCACAACCATTGGTGCTACCCTTTGGAAACTTTTCCCCACTGGTAGTACATAATGCAATACGTCATGAGTCATGCATTAGGTAGGTTTGCTGTCTATTGTGAAAAGAAGAAAACTGAAATGGTAGGGCCATGTAACAAGACCGTGTGGCCTATCCAAGTCCATTCTTCAGGGAACTGTCCAGGAGAGGAGAAGGAGAGGAAGGCAAAGACAGAGGTGGACCGACAACATTATGTTTTCGGAGTGGACAGGGAAATCCTTCGCCCAAACTCGGAAGCTCGTAGAAAACCGTGAAAAGTGGAGGAACCTGACGAGGCTCTCTGTCATACAGCGATCCTACAATCCTCAAGGATTATTGGATCACTGACCAGTGAGTACATAAAAAAACTATTTCGACATGAAGATTTTGTTGGCATAGGTTTGTCGTTGTTCAAGCATCCTGTCTATTAAAAAATTGATTCTGGCAATTTCCTTGTGGTGCCCTAACTTTAAGCAAATTGTTTGTGTTTAATAGGTGGTGGACTTGGACAAACTCACAAGGGAAATGTCTGGGCGTCTAAGAATTGAAAGTCTGTCAAGTCTTCCCCACACCATCAATAGTTCACCATCGATAGTTCATATTACCTTTAAACATATTCCCATACCATGTAAAGACTACGATAGTTAACATTATCTTTAAAATGACCCCCTACCAACTTAAGACAAACCGTAATTGGTGTAATCTATTAAACCCCCCCCCCCCCCCACACACAAAAAAAAAAACCCGAACAAAAAACAAAACCAAAACATAACCCCATTCCATTTTACGACAACAACACGGACATTATCTGCTTTAAACAAAGCAGCACTCGGAACAGTCACACTTGGATAAAAGTAAGTAAAGGCAAGCCCCCCGAATTCGGAACTCACTTGACCTAGTACAAAACGTTTAGGGTCTCAGTCACTGGGAGACCATGATAATAAAAATTTGTGTTGCCACTACGTTCATGAGCAAAAGAGATTTTTATTCTTTGAAAATAAAAGAAATGGGATAGAGGGGTGTCGAAATGTACGTTTACCGATATTGGTGCTTTCTGCTTTTGCACAGTTCTGTGGTGTGATTTCTATGGTGGGCCGTTGGGGCAGGGGGAACAACTGCACTCCAGTTGCGCAGTTCGAGTTGTTTGCGCTTCCACTTTCATGACGTAGTCAACAAAGGGACGTAAGTCAAACAGAAATGGGGAACAGGAAAAGACAACTCGTGGCTTGTTTTGGAAGTGACGGATTGAGTGACTGTTGAATGAACGAGTAAAGTAGGGAAAAGGTGTAACTGTAAGCCCTACAGCTTGTTTTGGATGGGGTTTGTAAAATTGTTTTGTTTTGCTGTTTTGAGGGATTGCCTTTGCACTAAGTTGTTTTGTTGGGTTTGCGTGTCTCTTGTTTTCAAAGAAGTGTGTGGTTTGTTTCTGAGAGTAGAAGAAGCGAGATTGTTCGGTTACAAGAGGAGAGAGGGGTGGGGGGGTACCGTTGCACAAGAAGAAAAAAACAAAACAAAAGAGGAAATTAGGTTGATAGTCAGGTGAACGTAAACGGTAAACGATGCGTCGTTGAGAGTTTTGTGATTTACTCAAGGTATGTGCTCAGCCCCTTAAGCTGTTACTTGGGTTTATATATATATAATTCTCTCGTCGAATTTTGACCACAAATCCCCCCCCCCCTTTCCCCATTTTAAAGTCAAATATGCATCATTAAATGCACTGGCGTTGACCAGCTCTGTGATGTACAGGTAGACGGAAATACTCAATGTAAAGCAGAGATAAATAAATAAATTGATAAATTGATAAATAAACTACTAAATAGGAGAATTGAACTCGCTTCTTCTATGTGCGACGGCGGACGCCAAATTGCAACCCTGCACATGCTAGACAGAACTAAATAAAAAAGCCAAAACAAAAAGAAACAAACAGACAAACGAACTAACGAATAAACGAACGAACAAACCAACCGTGCCCCCTCTCCTACCCCCTACAAAAAAAGCGTGAACCGCAGACTGTGAATGATTGATACTATAGCTGTTACAACAAGTAATAACGATCAAAACAGAAACAAATGGTACACCTTCAAACTGACAGACAGTAATAAACGCTACACCCAAAAACAGCAGCAGCAGCAG
>NW_004798262.1:3239-4545 GCF_000002075.1 Aplysia californica | reverse complement strand
ACTGGTGGGTTTTGTTTTGGCTTTTGGTTTTTAGTTTTTCTTTGTTTTGTTTTGCTTTATCTGTTTGGGCGCTGTTTTTCTGTAGTATTTTTAGTAGGAGGGTCGACGTTTTTAGGATTATGGTGAAGTGCGATGAAAGTTGTGTATGTGTTTCTGTTTTGTTTGTTTCGGTTTCTCTATTTTAAGTAGAGAGGCAAGAATGTTGTTTGCTTAATAGAATCAAGCAACGTAGTATGTAGGTAGAAACACGTTAATTATTATGTGTGTGTATAAATGTCGGAGTGCACAGAAGGAGTGATACGTTCCTTTAGCACCGTAAAGGCTGTATATCAGAGACTGTTAAGTTTGGGTTAAAGGTTACAGTGTAAGATAGTAACAAAAACTATTTTGTGTTTAGTTTTAGTAATAATTATACGGAACTTGCAATACAATTAGGTCAAGTAAGGGCTGAAGGTTAGAGATGTTACTAGGGAGTAACACAGACACAACTGAAGGTGGAGATATCGGACAGTATATGTTTTTGAAAGGATGATAGATGAGAAAGAAGGAGCAAACCGCACCAGAGCACCAGAGCACCTGCCAACAACTCACACTAAATTTTCAAAACAGTTTTACGCAAAAATGACTGTTTCAATTAAGTTCATTTCACTCAGATCCAATTTATTTTAGCACAAACTAACTCTATAGAAAACAATAATTTAATTTGGTACTTAGACATCTTTTAAATAATCATGGGTTTTAGCATTGAAATGATTAATTGGCTCTCGACATCGGTTATGACGAGTTCAGGAACGAAACAGGCACATTTCTACAGGAGCAGATTCGAATGGTGGGAGTAGGAGAAGTAGAAGGTGTAACATGCAGGAAGCAAACCAGACCAGAGGGCTCTCGTGGTCAAGAGGTTAAGGTGTTCGCCTCTCATTCAATACGTTCGGGGTCGAACCCGATTTGCGATGGAAAATTTCCTTCTCTAAAAATGTTTCCTTTCACACCCTTTCTTGCTCTCTACCAAATTCCTGTCATCTGCTTTCGTTTCCACTTTCTGCCTCCTCCTCTGGGCTCATGACTCTTTCTGCAGTCTGTCTACTTCTAAATCTACTCCTTGGCTCTTTCTTACTAGTGTCTTTCAGCCACACCCCTGATCGTATGGTAGGAAAAGTCTACACCTAGGGAAGGGGGGAGGGGAGACAGGGACAGAGAGAGAGGGGGGGGGAGGAAAGAGAGAGTGGGGAAAGAGAGAGGGAGGGGAAGAGAAAGAGGGGGAGAGGGGAAAAGAGAGAGGGAGGGTAAGAGAAAGATGGGGGAG
>NW_004798262.1:0-1037 GCF_000002075.1 Aplysia californica | reverse complement strand
GTGTGTGTGTGTGTGTGTGTGTGTGTGTGTGTGTGTATCCTATGCGCATGTGTACCTATGTGTATATTTATGTGTGTGTATGAGGTATTATTACAGATACACAGATAGATAATCTGATCTGTCAATGTTTTTATCTATCACCGTGACATTCCGCCCTTGTTTTAAGTAGTAAATTCGCTGGTTCGTTATGTCATGACCAACTCACAGACTGAACAAGCTTACACATGTCTAACTCTGCCTTGAGAGAATGCATACACAACTTCACACAACGCACGACACATGATGCGAGAGCTTAATTATATACACTCACTCTCCAGTTTGTTCCCATTCCAGAATATATTAGAATTAGTTTAGTTTGGTTTAGTTAAGTGTCTTAGGGAAACTGCAACACGATTAGGATAAATATGTGCTAAAGATTAGATTTGTTGCTAGAGAGAAACAGACAATAACAATAAATAAATAAATAAACAATGAAGGAAAGATAATGACGATCGAAGTTTGATAGGAAAGAAGGAGCAAACCTTGCCAGAGCTCTTGCCAACCACCAACGACTACAATATAATTAATATAACCTCAAAATATATGCATGTCGAGAAAAACGGGCGTGGGATGCAGGAAAAGGGGAGGGGGCGGGATGAAGGGGAGGGGGGAGAGCAAGGGTAGACAAAACATGTTTCAAATAATTGTGGGAGCGTCTTACAAGAGAAAGCAGATAAGCAATTTTGGTAAGGAAGAATTCATCTTCTGAAGAAGTGCCACCACCCCCACCCTACCCAACCCCCATCTTTTTCCCCCTGTTCCCTGTCTTTCCTCGCCTCTGTATTTACTAAAAAGCAAAAGCAAAAAAACCCCCATAAAAACAAAAGAGAAGTTAGACCACCTTAACTGAATAAGCCGCAGAGAACGATGAGAAAAGGAAAAGGGGGAAAGGGTAAGACAGGGAATGGGGTAGCTCCTCATAAAAAAGTCCCCAAAATAGGAGAAAAAATAAAAACCTCGGCATATTGGCTGCAAACTCTAGCAAGGAGGGGGGAAAA
>NW_004798261.1:256473-261386 GCF_000002075.1 Aplysia californica | reverse complement strand
AAGAACAAGATTATTTTGTTCATTGTGAAGTTGTTTCTATCTGTCTATTTATTAATGAAACCGTTCTCATTGTTATTATTATTGTTGTTAAATGTGAAGTTGTTTCTATCTGTCTATTTATTAATGAAACCGTTCTCATTGTTATTATTATTGTTGTTAAATGTGAAGTTGTTTCTATCTGTCTATTTATTAATGAAACCGTTCTCATTGTTATTATTATTGTTGTTAAATGTGAAGTTGTTTCTATCTGTCTATTTATTAATGAAACCGTTCTCATTGTTATTATTATTATTGTTCATTGTGAAGTTGTTTTTATCTGTCTATTTATTAATGAAACCGTTCTCATTGTTATTATTATTGTTGTTAAATGTGAAGTTGTTTCTATCTGTCTATTTATTAATGAAACCGTTCTCATTGATATTATTATTGTTGTTAAATGTGAAGTTGTTTCTATCTGTCTATTTATTAATGAAACCGTTCTCATTGTTATTATTATTATTGTTCATTGTGAAGTTGTTTTTATCTGTCTATTTATTAATGAAACCGTTCTCATTGTTATTATTATTGTTGTTAAATGTGAAGTTGTTTCTATCTGTCTATTTATTAATGAAACCGTTCTCATTGATATTATTATTGTTGTTAAATGTGAAGTTGTTTCTATCTGTCTATTTATTAATGAAACCGTTCTCATTGTTATTATTATTATTGTTCATTGTGAAGTTGTTTTTATCTGTCTATTTATCAATGAAACCGTTCTCATTGTTATTATTATTGTTGTTAAATGTGAAGTTGTTTCTATCTGTCTATTTATTAATGAAACCGTTCTCATTGTTATTATTATTGTTGTTAAATGTGAAGTTGTTTCTATCTGTCTATTTATTAATGAAACCGTTCTCATTGATATTATTATTGTTGTTAAATGTGAAGTTGTTTCTATCTGTCTATTTATTAATGAAACCGTTCTCATTGATATTATTATTGTTGTTAAATGTGAAGTTGTTTCTATCTGTCTATTTATTAATGAAACCGTTCTCATTGATATTATTATTGTTGTTAAATGTTAAGTTGTTTCTATCTGTCTATTTATTAATTTAACTGTTCTCATTGATATTATTATCATTGTTAAATGTGAAGCTGTTTCTATCTGTTTATTTAATGAAACCTGTTTTCATTGTTATTATTACTATTATTGTTATTATTATTATTACGGTATTATATTGTTAAATGTAAAGTTGTTTCTATCTGTATATTCAATAAAACCGTTCTAATTGCTTTTATTACTGTTATTGTTTAATATGAAACTGTTTCTATCTATTTATTTAATGAAACCGTTCTTATTGTTGTTATTATTATTATTATTGTTAAATGTGAAGCTGTTTCTATCTGTCTATTGAATGAAACCGTTCTCATTGTTATTATTGTTATTGTTAAATGTGAAGCTGTTTCTATCTATTTCATGAAACTGTTCTCATTGTTATTATTATTATTATTATTTTTGTAATGAGGAATTGATTCCATCTATTTGTCTATTTTAATCAAACCGTTTTTATTGTTATTATTATACTTGTTAAATGTGAAGCTGTTTTTATTTGTTTATTTAATTAAACCGTTCTCATTGTTATTATTGTTATTATTATTATTATTATTAGTATTATTATTATTATTATTATTATTATTAGTATTATTATTATTATTATTGTTAAATGTGAAGCAGTTTCCACCTGTCTATTTAATGAAACCGTTCTCATTGTTATTATTATTATTATTATTGCTCAAGACTTAAAAGATCCAACTTCTTCAAAGAAATCAGAAAAATCCAAAGATCCGTACAGGACCATCTACCAGCCACAGTGAACATGCTGAACCACACCCCAGAGGCACCATCACGGGAAAAGACAAACACAAACATATCTATACACACGTCCATTCCTATGTTCACCACAAAAGATGACCACAGCGACCTGAGCAAGAAGTCCCTCACCCTGTCCATGCTTGAACAAAGATACCCAGGAGAAGCATGGATAAGGATCTATACAGACGGGTCTGCCACTATTTATTAATGAAACCGTTCTCATTGTTATTATTATTATTGTTCAATGTGAAGTTGTTTCTATCTGTCTATTTAATGAAACCTGTTTTCATTGTTATTATTACTATTACTATTATTGTTATTATTATTATTATTGTTATTATTGTTATTATTATTACGGTATTATATTGTTAAATGTAAAGTTGTTTCTTTCTGTATATTCAATAAAACTGTTCTAATTGTTTTTATTACTATTGTTGTTTGATATGAAGCTGTTTCTATCTATTTATTTAATTAAACCGTTCTCATTATTGTTATTATTATTATTGTTAACTGTGAAGCTGTTTCTGTCTGTCTATTTAATGAAACCGTTCTCATTGTTACTATTATTATTATTATTGCTAAATGTGCATTTGTTTCCATCTATTTATTTAATGAAACCGTTTTCATTGTTATTATTATTATTATTATTATTGTTGTTGTTGTTGTTGTTGTTGTTGTTGTTGTTGTTGTTGTTGTTGTTGTTACATTGAATCTGTTTCTATCTGTCTATTTAATGAAACTACGCATACATCCAGGCAAGTCAAAAGTTGTGAAGCTAGGAAAAGTTTCAAGCCCTGCTGTGACAGTGGAAGACACTCCCCTGGAAGAAGTGGACTCCTTTACCTACCTTGGAAGTGTCATCGATGGTAAAGGTGGAACCGAGGCAGATGTTAAAGCAAGAACCGCCAAGGCATGGTCAGCATTCAATCAATTATCAGAAGTCTGGAAAGCAAGCAACATCTCACTGCGCACCAAGATTCGACTCTTTAACTCCAACGCCAAGTCTGTGTTCCTCTACGGCTGCGAAACTTGGAAGACAACAAAGACGGTGCTGAATTAAGTCCAGACTTTCATCAACAGATGTATGAGGAGTATCCTGAGAATTAAGTGGCAGGATGGAATAAGAAATGAAGAGCTGTGGGAAAGGACAGGACAAAAGGATATAGAAGTAGAAATAGGACTAAGAAAGTGGTGATGGATGGACACACCTTAAAAAAGCCAAGCGGAGAAAATCATAAGACAGTCACTGCAGTGGAACCCACAAGGAGCACGAGGCAGGGGTAGGCCACGGGAAACATGGAGGAGATACGTGGAAAGGGACATGAGAGAGATGAAGCTCACTTGGAACAAGCTTGGTAGGATGGCCCAGGACAGAGATAAAAGGAAGGAGCTTGCATGTGGCCTATACCCTGCCAGGGGTGAAAGGCATTGATGAGGATGGTGATTTAATGAAACCTGTTTTCATTGTTATTATTGTTATTGTTATTTTTAAATGTGACGCTGTTTCTATCTGTTTATTTAATGAAACTGTTCTCATAGTATGTTATTGATACTATTATTGTTATTGTTATTATTATTATTGTTAAATTGAAGCTGTTTCTATCTGCCTGTTTAATGAAACCGTTGTCATTGTTATTGATATTATTATTGTCATTGTTATAATTATTGTTGTTGCATGTGAAGCTGTTTCCATCTGTTATTTTAATGAAACCGTTCTCGATGCTATTATTATTATTATTATTATTATTATTATTATTGTTAAATGTGAAGCTGTTTCTATCAATACATTTAATGAAACCGTTCTCTTTTTTGTTGTTATTATTGTTAAATGTGAAGCTGTTTCTGTCTGTCTATTTTGTGATACCGTTGTCAATGTTATTATTATTATTATTGTTATTATTATTATTGTTGTTAAATATGAATTTTTTTTATCTGTCTATTTAATTAAACTGTTTTCATTGTTATTATTATTATTGTTATTATTATTATTATTATTGTTGGATGTTAAATTTTTTCTATCTGTTTATTTAATGAAGCCGTTGTTATTGTTATTATTATTATTGTTGTTAAATGTGAAGCTGTTTCTATTTGTCTTTTGAATGAAAACGTTCTCATTGATATTGTTATTATTGTTTAATGTGAAGATGTTTCTATCTTTCAATTTAATAATACCGTTTCCATTGTTATCATTATTATTATTGTTAAATGTGAAGTTGTTTCTATCTTTAAAAAAAAAATAAAACCGTTCTCATTGTTATTATTATTAATTTTTTTTTATTGTTAAGGTGAAGCTGTTTCTATCTGCCTATTTAATGAAACTGTTTTCATTGTCATTATTATTATTGTTAAAACGTGAAGCTGTTTCTGTCCATTTAATGAAACCGTTCTCATTGTTATTATTGTTATTATTATTGTTATTATTATTATTATTATTATTATTATTATTATTATTATTATTATTGTTATTATTATTATTATTATTATTATTATTGTTAAATGTGAAGCTGTTTCTATCTGCCTATTAAATGAAACCGTTGTCATTGTTATTGATATTATTGTAATTGTTATAATTATTGTTGTTGCATGTGAAGCTGTTTCCATCTGTTATTTTATTGAAACCGTTCTCGATGTTATTATTATAATTGTTAAATGTGAAGCTGTTTCTTTCTATTTATGTAATGAAACTGTTCTAATTATTTTTATTATTATTAATATTTTTATTATTATTGTTAAATGTGAAACTGTTTCTATTTGTCTTTCTAATGGAACCGTTCTCATTGTTATTATTATAATTATTGTTATTATTGTTAAGTGTGAAGCTGTTTTTATCAGTCTATTTAATTAACTGTTTTCATTGTTATTAATGTTATTATTATTGTTAGATGGGAAGTTTTTTCTATCTGTTTATATAATGAGATTGTTGTCATTGTTATTATTTTTTTTTTTTATGTGAAGCTGTTTCTATCTGTCTATTTAATTAAATCGATGTCATTGTTATTATTATTATTTTTATTGTTAAATATGAAGCTGTTTTTATCTATTTATTTAATTATACAGTTCT
>NW_004798261.1:248498-252545 GCF_000002075.1 Aplysia californica | reverse complement strand
CCCCCCCCTGTTTTTTGTGTTTGTTACTCTCTTGTAACACCTCTAATCTTCGGCACTTATATGACCTTATTGTGTTGCAAGTACCCTAAAACACTTCCTACAATTTTTTTACATTCTCCTTCAGTCTCAAATATCTCGACTTCTGTTCAAGAAGTGTATTTTCTACACCCAAAGCAGACGAGACAACCAAAAAAAGCTTTAACTTTAAGATGATTTCAATAACTCCATAATAATATGCCCCACATTTTGACGAGCGCCTGATTCCGCCGCGTCGTGACATGACTCTGTCTTCACGAGATAGAGAACTCTTCTGACCGTCTGGTTGATCCACAGACTTGCAATAAATTCCATAGATTCCATAGTGGGTGGTTGGCGGGTGCTCTGGTGTGGTTTGCTCCTTCTTTCCTATCAAACGTCTATCGTCCTTATCTCTCCTTCTTTTTTGTGTTTGTTACTCTCTTGTAACACCTCTAATCTTCGGCACTTTGTGACCTTATTGTGTTGCAATTGCCGTATAGCGCTTACTAAAACAAACAATTAATTCCATAGGATTTGTAATAAAACCCATAGATTTGCAATAAACCCAATACATTTGTACTAAATGTTATAGATTTGTAATAAATTCCATAGACTTGTAATAGATTCCATAAGTTTGTAATAAATTCAATAAACTTGTAATAAATTCCGTTTACTTGTAATAGATTCCACAGATTTGTAATAGATTTCATAGATTTGTAATATAATAGATTCCATAGACACATTATAGATTTAATAGATTTGTAATATAATAGATTCCATAGACATTTCATAGATATCATAGACTTGTAATAAACCCCATAGACTTGTAATACATTACATAGATTTGTAATAAATCCCATACATTTGTAATAAATTCCGTAGATTTGTAATAAATTCCGTAGATTTGTAATAAATTCTATAGACTTGTGATAAATTCCATAGATTTGTAGTAAAAGTACATAGATTTTTAATAACTTCAATAGATTTGTAATAGATGTCGTAGATTTGTAATGAATTTCATAGATTTGTAATATAATAAATTCCATAGATATTTCATAGATTTCATAGATTTGTAATAAATCCTATAGACTTGTAATAAATTCCATAGATTTGTAATAGACTTCATTGATGTGTAAGAGATTCCATAGACTTGTAATAGATTTAATAGATTTGTAATACTTTAAATGGATTTGTTATAGATTCCATAGACTTGTAGTAGATTCCATAGACTTGTAATAGATTTCATAGACTTGTAATAAATTCTATAGATTTGTAATAAATCCCATAGACTTGTAATAGATTCCATAGACTTGTAATAGTTTCCATAGATTTGTAATAGATTCCATAGTTTTGTATTGTAATACATTCCATAGATTTGTAATGAATTTCACAGATTTGTAATATAATAGATTCCATAGACATTTCATAGATTTCATAGATTTGTAATAAATTCAATAGACTTGTAATAAATTCCATAGATTTGTAATACATTCCATAGGCTTGTAACAGATTCCATAGATTTGTAGTTAATTCCATAGATTTGTAGTTAATTCCATAGATTTATACTAAATTCCATAGATTTGTAATAAATTCATGGATTAGTAATAAATTCCATAGATCTGTAGATATATGTGTAATAAATTCCTTGAACTTATAATAGATTCCATAGATTTGTAGTAAATTCTATAGATTTGTAATACATTTTATAGACTTGTAATAAATTCCATAGACTTGTATTAGTTTCCATAAATGTGTGATAGATTCCTCAGATTTGTAATGAATACAACATATTTTTAATAAATTCCTTAGACTTGTAATAGATTTTATAAATTTGTAATTTATAGATTCCAGAGACATTTCATAGATTTCATAGATTTGTAATTAATTCAATAAACTTGTAATTGTAATAAATTCCATAGATTTGTAACAGATTTCATAGAGTTGTTATGTAATAGATTCCATAGGCATTTCATACATTCCATAGACTTGTAATGAATTCCATAGATTTGTAATACTTTCGATAGATTTTTAATAAAGGTCATAGATTTGTAATAAAATCAATAGACTTGTAATAGATTTCATAGACTTGTAATAAATTCCATAGATTTGTAATAAATCCCCTAGATTTATATTAGATTTCAGAGATTTGTAATAAATTCCATAGACTTGTAATAAATTCCATAGACTTGTAATAAATTCCATAGATTTGTAATGAATTTCATAGATTTGTAATATAATAAATTCCATAGACATTTCATAGATTTCATAGATTTGTAATAAATCCAATAAACTTGTAATAAATTTCATAGATTTGTAATAGATTCCATAGATTTGTAATAGATTCCATAGACTTGTAGTAGATTCCATAGACTTGTAATAGTTTCCATAGATTTGTAATAGATTCCATAGTTTTGTATTGTAATACATTCTATAGATTTGTAATGAATTTCACAGATTTGTAATATAATAGATTTCATAGACGTTTCATATATTTCATAGATTTGTAATGAATTCAATAGACTTGTAATAAATTCCATAGATTTGTAATAGATTTCATAGATTTGTAATACATTCCATAAACTTGTAACAGATTCCATAGATTTGTAATAGATTCAATAGATTTATAATTAATTCCACAGATTTGTAATAAATACCATAGATTTGTAATTAATTTTATAGATTTGTTACAAATTCCATAGGTTTGTAATTAATTCCACATATTTTTAATAGATTCCATAGATTTCTAATAAATTTCATAGATTTCTAATACATTCCATAGATTTGTAATACATTTAATAAATTTGTAATAAATCCCATAGATTTGTAATAAATTCCACAGGTTAGTAATAAATTCCTTAGATTTTTAATAAATTCCATGCTTGTAATAAATTCCATTCCATGGATTTGTAATAGTTTCCTTAGATTTGTAGCAAAGTCTATATATTTGTAATATTTTAACGTTGAGTATTCGTACTTCCGTATTTCTGCTTCACCTTGGAGTTCGCCTATCGACTCAATGTGGAACTAATTGAAAGGAAAGAGGGAAGGGCTACAGTATGCGCTCTGCCAGGCAACTATAGGGAGACTTGTGTTTTGCACTTTATCAAAGATCCTACATAACACGATAGTTCACTGATCAAAAAAGTGTCCGCGGAAGTCCGCGCATTGGTTCAGATGGCGCTGCAGTCTTTGTTTTGAAGCTCGCTTTCGTTTCTCCAGAAGAAGAATAGGAATAGCACAGTTTGTTAGTTTTACTTTTATTGTTTTTCACACAAGTAGGTCTAGGGTAACTCTGTTCGCAAAGTCCGCGCTTTTTCGAAGAGGGCGCCTCCAGATTTTGAGGGCACTTTTTTAATTGGTTCAAAGAGAGGAGTGAACTATCTTGTTATACAGAATCTCTGCTATAGTGAGACTTGTGGTCTGTCCTTTGTATTATGTGAGTTCATAATGCGCACCAGTGCAGACTAGTTTGTTTTAGTAAGCGTTTTACAGCACTTGCAACACAATTAGGTCATAATATAAGTACCGAAGATTAGAGGTGTTACAAGACAATAACAAACGTTAAAAAGAAGGGGGAGAGGTCAGGACGATAGTTGTTTGATAGGAAAGAAGGAGCAAACCACACCAGAGCACCCACACAGACAAGTTTTTTAATTCTTTATTTTTTTAAAAATAGAGAATGCAAAGAGGGGCGGCCATGACAGTACCCGGTCTAGGATATTTATTATAATCTAAGTCTATGGATTGATCAAAGATACGAACAAACAATTAATCGTTCTTATCTCTCCTCCTTCTTTCCTATCAAACATCTTTCGTCCTTATCTCTCCTCCTTCTTTTTAAACATCTATCGTCCTTATCTCTCCTCCTTCTTTTTAAACATCTATCGTCCTTATCTCTCCTCCTTAACTATCTTCCTTATCTCTCCTCCTCCTTTTTATGTTTGTTACTCTCTTGTAACACCTCTAATTATCGGCATGTTTATGACCTAATTGTGATGCAAATGCCGTGGAAATCTTACTCAACCCCCC
>NW_004798261.1:244126-244731 GCF_000002075.1 Aplysia californica | reverse complement strand
TGTGTGTGTGTGTTTGTGTGTGTGTGTGTGTGTGCTTGCCTGTATACGTGCGTGCGTGCATGCTTGTGAGTGTGAAAGTGTGAATGTGCGCGCGGGTGGTGTGTGCTGATGTATGCGTGTACGTGTATTCTATTCACAATGTCACAGCAAATTTCTCTCTGTGAGGATCAGTCTTATCTTATCTTATCTTATCTTGTCTTGTCTTATGTACTGAAGAATCATAGGATCTGTCTGTCTGCCTGTCCTTCAGTCTGCCTGCCTGTCTGTCTCTATGTCTATTTGTCTATCTGTCTAAATGTGTCTCTCTGGCTGTCTGTCTGTCTGTCTGTCTGTGTGGGTGGTTTGCGAGTGCTCTGGTGTGGTTTGCTTCTTCTTTCCTATCAAACATCTATCGTCTTTATCTGTCCTTCTTCTTTTTTATGTTTGTTACTCTCTTGTAACACCTCTAATCTTCTGACGCTCATATGACCTTATGCAGTTGCGAGCGCTGTAAAACCTCTACTAAAACTAAAATCTGTCTGTCTGTCTGTCTGTCTGTCTGTCTGTCTGTCTGTCTGTCTGTCTGTCTGTCTGTCTGTCTGTCTGTTCTATTTATTTTCCCTCTT
>NW_004798261.1:241253-242394 GCF_000002075.1 Aplysia californica | reverse complement strand
CCCCCCCACACACACAGGTGGGACAAGGAATCTCATTAACATAAAATCGATACTGTGGCAGCCTCTGGCTTTAAAGCTGTTGCAAAATAATCTGATTTTGTCGAATGCATTTTGTCGAATATATTTAATGACGACTTTATGTGTACTTTAATTATCGTTCAGCAATTAAATTTGATACTACCATACCACAATATGCCGAAGGCCCAGGAAGCTGTCTCACTAACGAGGCAATCCTCAATGTCCGGATCGGATACAGGAACAACTTTTTTTTTTTGCCAGGTTAATAGAATTACTATTAATAAAAATTGTCAGTGGTTAAGAGTATGTGGTTGTTACTGAGTGCCCGTGTGTGGTTCGCTTCTTCTTTCCTATCAAACATCTATCGTCCCTATCTCTCCTCCTTCTTTTCAATCAAACATCAATCCTCCTTTTTTTTGTATTTTTTAAAACTCTCTAGTAACACCTCTAATCTTTGGGACTTCATTGATCTTCTTGTGTTGCAAGTGCTGTAAAACTCTTACTTAAACTACGACCCAGTATGATGTCCACTCTATGTCTAGTTGATCCAAAGTACTTTTGTCGGGGCAGTGTGCACGACACATGATATGTGTTGGGTGTGTTTTCTGGGAGGGACGGGGGTAGAGCCATGGGGGAAGGGGAGAGTGCTTTTGGTTTGGTGAGGGGGAGGGGGGGAGTGTTTGGAAATTTACATACAGGGTACTAATGTGAGAGATTAAGTTATGTGGTGTGTGTGTGTGTGTGTGTGTGTGTGTGTGTGTGTCTCTCTCTCTCTCTCTCTCTCTCTCTCTCTCTCTCTCTCTCTCTCTCTCTCTCTTCCTCTCCCTCTCCATTATTCCTCACGCTATCTCAGCTTTCCATTCCCACAGTTACTCGAATAACTCACCAGTGAGATATCAAGCCACGATCTTCCTGTATTGACCAGACACATCCCACTGGCCCCATGAACCAGTGCGTGTTGACGTCGGAAACAAAAAGATTGAGTCCCGTAAAGAAAAGAGTGCGTGTACTCGTCCTACCAGTTCTCCTACTCACATCCTTTTAAAACCAAACAACAATTGACCCCGTTAAGCAAGAAATGGGTGCTCCTGTTGTAACTCCCCCACCCCTACCCCTCTCGTCC
>NW_004798261.1:238269-241153 GCF_000002075.1 Aplysia californica | reverse complement strand
TGCGTGCATGATTATGTGGGCGTGTGTGTCAGTGACAATATTTATGTGTGTATTTAATCTCTCTATAAATGAACGTGGTTACCCGTATATTTGAGTAGTTATTGGAAGAATTAATATCTCTTTGTATGTGTGTGTGTGTGTGTGTGTGTGTGTGTGTGTGTGTGTGTGTGTGTGTGTGAAAGAGAGAGAAAGTAAAATTACAAAGAAAGAAAGAGAGAGAGAGAGAGAGAGAGAGGAGAGAGAGAAAGAGTGGCAGGAGAAAGAGAGAAGCGGAGGAGGGCGTAAAGGGACGGAGGGAGAGAGATGAAGAGAGATACAGAGAGACTGATAGACAGAGAGAAACATAGACCGACATACAGACAGACAGACAGACAGACAGACAGACAGACAGACAGACAGACAGACAGACAGACAGACAGACAGACAGACAGACAGACTCATAAACAAAACAATTAAACTGACAAAAATAATTATGCTAATTTTCTCCGAAAGCATAGACGACACACGAACTAGATCTAGCAGTCTACAGTGACCAGCCAGGTGAAATTAAATGTATTTGTGTCCCGACGCGGTGGAATCAGGCGCTCGTCAATTCTTTGGGTATATTAGTGAGTTATTGGTATTATCTTACTGCTTATCCATTTCTCTTATTTTTTGTATTTTTTGGGTTAAAAATACCCATCTATCTTGAATAGAAGTCGACATATTTGAGGCTGAAATAGGGCAATGGTATGGTATGGCCTGGCATCAAAGATAGGATTAGTGAGAAAATGGTGGACATAGATTTTCAACTTGGAAACTGCAAGTTTATATTTTTTGTGTCTTCTATTTACGTTTTTCACTAAAAACCCAAACAGAAATGTGTTTTAGAATTGACATCATGGGTGTTGAACTAAAAAAAGATAGGAAAAACATTTATAAAGAATTGCTCATTCGCCGAAAAACTTCCTGTTTCTTCTATTTCATTATTTTGACGAGCGCCTGATTTCCCCACGATGTCACACAACTATTTCTCCCTGACTCGAGAGGGTGACAGGTGTGGGAGAGGAGGATCAACTAGACGGAGGGAAATGATAGAGAGAAGAAAAGGATACAGTCAAACCTGCTCAAACGGTCTGTCAGACATATTATATTATGTTGTCCTTATCTTTCCTCTGTGGGTGGTTGGCGGGTGCTCTGGTGTAGTTTGTTTCTTCTTTCCTATCAAACATCTATCGTCCTTATCTCTCCTCCTTCTTTCCTATCAAACATCTATCGTCCTTATCTCTCCTCCTTCTTTCCTGTCAAACATCTATCGTCCTTATCTCTCCTCCTTCTTATTTTGTGTTTGTTACTCTCTTGTAACACCTCTAATCTTCGGCACTTATATGACCTTATCGTGTTGCAAGTGCCGTAAAACCCTAACTAAAACTATCTCTCCTCTTCCCTTTCATGTCTTTTTTTACTGTCTTGTAACACCTCTCTGCTTTAGTCTTCAACTTGTATTTAACTTCAGTTTGGTGCGACGTTGTGTCTTTAGGAAAGACACTTCAGGCAAATGGCCCATTTATTGGCCTGGACCTTTAGGAGATGGACGTTTAACTCGGAGGTCCCGCCTCATAATTAAATAAGCTAATAGTGTTGATAGGGACGTTAAACCTATACCATTTCACAATTTTTCACTTATCTGACCTTATTGTGTTGCAAGTGCTGTAAAATAGTGACGTTACAAAACAACTGGATCGTTCTCTGTTTTAGTTGATTTAAAAAGAAAATAGAAGAAATACATGAAATAACAGAGACTAAGCTGTCACCACGTGCTGTTGTATCTAAAAAACGTTATACTGAATGGTGCGTCATGACTAACATATTTAACATTTATTGGTTGCTTTCAATTCAGTTTTTAGTTGTACTTTTAGTAAGAGTTTTACGGCACTTGCCACTCAATTAGGTCATTAAAGTAACGCAGAGATGAGATGATGTAACTAGAGAGTAACAAACAAAGGAAAGAAGGAGGAGAGATAAGAACGATAGATGTTTGATAGGAAAGAAGGAGGAAACCACACCAGAGCACCTGCCAACCACCCACAAAGAGGAGAGATTATAAGAACGATAGATGTTTGATAGGAAAGAAGGAGGAAACCACACCAGAGCACCCGCCAACCACCCTTGGGGAAAAAATAGAAAAAAGGGTGGGTTTTTGGCGGTTTCTCTGGTGTGGTTTACTCCTTCTTTTCTATCAAACATCTGTCGTCCTTATCTCTCCTCCTTCGTGTTTGTTACTCTCTTGTAACACATGATCTAATCTTCGGCACTGATATGACCTTATTGTGTTACAAGTGGCGTAAAACACTTACTAAAACTAAACACCATTGCACGCCCTAACCTTCTTTGCCAAAAAGATAGAAAGAAAAAAGGGTAGAAAGAAAGAATAAAGGAATGAAATAGCAGCAGAAAATATCAAGCTATCATCACTTTATGTTCAATTTTTGTACTGGATCGAAAAAAAAAAGGATAGAAAGAAAGAATAAAGGAATGAAATAGCAGGAGAATAAAGTAAGCTGTCAGACCTATATTATGTTCTATCTTTGTATTGGATAATTCCTCGTGACTATCACAATCATCGGTTACTTTCTGCCTCACCTGCCTAGTCTGTGTGTCTGTGTGTGGTAAAAGTTGAAACTGACATGAAATGTAATATTAATGAGCTCATGAATATGCATAGGTCTACATGTGAGCGTGAGTTTGAGGATTTCATAACAGGTTTTTAAAATGTCAGTTGTTGGCTGCTTAAGTGGGTTATCGAAGTGCGTGTGTGTGTGTGTGTGTATTTGTGTGTGTGTGTGTGTGTGTGTGTGTGTGTTTGTGTGTGCGTTTGTGTGTGTGTGTTTGTGTGTGTGTATGG
>NW_004798261.1:237217-238169 GCF_000002075.1 Aplysia californica | reverse complement strand
CTCTCTCTCTCTCTCTCTCTCTCCAACTTATCCGTGTAACTTCTTTTCTCTTCCTCTCTCGCTTCACCGTCCCCCAAAATACTGACGTCGTTACCCCATATAACTTCTTTTCTCTCCAACTCCCTCCTCTTCTCTCTCCCCCTTCATCCCTCCTCCCTCCCTACTCTCCATTCCACCAAACATTTCCGCAGCTACCCTTTGTAACCTCTTTTCCCTCCACTTTCTTCTTCCATCCTTTCTCCATCCCTCCTCTCTTCCCCTCCCCCGTCCACCTTATAATTCCATAGTTATTTAACTTCTTTTCTCTCCACATCCCCCTCCATCTCTCCTCTCTCCTCTCTCCTCCCTCCCCCTCCCCATCCACCAAAACTCCCCATAGAAACGTAACTTCTTTTCTCTCCACCTCCTCCCTCCCCCTCTCCCGTTCACCATAATTTTCCATAAATATGTAACTTCTTTTCTCTCCCCTCCCTCCAACCTTCTTCCCTCCTCCCTCCTCCCTCCTACCTATCTCCCTCCCCCTCCCAGGTACAGGCAGCTCTGACAGTGGACGGCCTGAGTGTGATAGAGGCAGCAGTGGCCGGCATGCTGGAGAACAATAGCGACATCTTTCGGTGGATTTTCCGACGCGGAGAGCTCTACAACTTGAACAGGACCAAAGGGATCCCATGCACCACCACACCCCCCACGCCATGGATGTTTGGACCCAGCCTTATGGACATGATCAAACAGGTGTGTGTCTGTTTGTCTGTTTGTCTTTGTGTCTGTTTGTTTATACTACAACTTCGAAGGGATTCAGTGCAGAATCACACCCCTCCCCCCTACACCATGGTGGTTTGGATCCAGCCTTATGGACATAATTAAACAGGTCTGTGTATGTGTGTGTCTGTGTGTTTGTCTGTTCGTTTATTTGTTTGTTTGTTTCAAAAAAGGGATCCCATGCACCACCATA
>NW_004798261.1:234614-235962 GCF_000002075.1 Aplysia californica | reverse complement strand
CTCTCTCTCTCTCTCTCTCTCTCTCTCTCTCTTCGTACAATCATCAGATACTCACAATTCAGAAAGTTTCCTCAAGCATCAAAACAATTAATGTCCCAAACATCTTTGCCTCCCGCAAGGGGCCCCTTTCACATAACCACAAAACGAATGAATACAACCCAAAAACATAAAATCTTTCAGACTTCGAATTCCGAATGTGAACTTTATGAACCCTCCCGTCACAGCCCTCCTGAGAGACCCGTTAACCCTTTCAGACCACGACCGCAAGAATATACGACCGCCGGCCTGTACAGCCTACTTCTTTTTTAAGATGTCCCTAAGGAAATAAAGAGGGGCAAGTCTATATTTTAACAAAGTTTAACCATCTCTGAAACAACTTCGTCTTGCAGACATTGCAGAAGTTCAATAAACCGTATTGTGGCTGGACGGCTCCCCTGATAAGTCCTACTTCTTTCCTTTCCTCCTGTTGTGTCTGTCTGTTTGTCTGTCCTACATTTCCCCAGCACTAATGACTATTATTGGGCGGATGTGCTTCTCTTTACAAAAGATTATTGATTTATTGTTGTATTTTTTTTCGTTTGTTATTAGCCTATGTATGGTTAATTAGCAGGAGCTCTGGCGTGGTTTACTCTATCTTTACTACCAAACATTGATAGTCCTTATGTATACTCGTTCGTCTCTTTGTACGTTTTCTGTAGTAACGCATCTAATCTGCGGGACTTATATGACCTATCTGTGTTGCAAGTGTCTCAAAACTCTCTCTAAAACTAAGAACTAAACATATCCTCTGTATTGGAAGTTATTAATTAACTTTTGTGAGTTCTGATGGAGAGCTTTTTTTTCTTATATAACTTATATCATGTCTTACAATGTTTTGTGAGTGGTTGGCGGGTGTTTTGGAGTGATTTGCTCGACCTTCTTTCCTATCAAACACCCGCTATTGTCCTTATATCTCTTCTTTCTCTTCTGTGTTTGTCGCTCTCTTGTAAGACTCTAACCTTCGGTTTTATATGACCTAATTGAGTTGCAAGTGCTGCAAAACTTTTACAGAAACTTACTTTGTTCGTTAAAGTAAAAGTAAACTAGCTCCTTCATCAGCCACGGCCAAGTTAGAGTTTAAAAAATTATAAATTTAAGTTCTGATTAAAATTCAAATGTTATACACATGATCAGCACCTCAAAATTATCCAATTCTTTGCGTAAACCACCGGTTTAAATGCGTACGTATCAGGCAATTTAACTATTTTCAAAAACCATTCATTAACCCTAACCTTTGACCTTTCACGCATGCGGGAATTGAACAAACCGAATTCCCACATTCCCCTCTCCAAATCCACACACACACACA
>NW_004798261.1:231220-233346 GCF_000002075.1 Aplysia californica | reverse complement strand
GGGGGGGAGAGGGTTCGTGTTTATTTTAAGTTAAGGAATGCAAACAAAAATCCGTCTGCATTTATCTTTGATTAGGGCTTCTCCGGATTTGTTTGAAAAATGCTCCAGGATACTGCGTCTTTGGTTGCAAAAAGGGAATAGGATCACGAGGACTCAATGAGCACATCTTTGTACTTGTATCCTCTAAACATGAGAACACATTTAAAAAATTGTGTCACGTTAGCAGTTTCGGTTATATCTAGGTAAAAACGTTAAAACAAAATCCAGCACTTCTCCCTCTTTCTGCCCGCAACCCAATCCCCCCACCCCACCCACTTTTTTGAAGAAAAAAAAAAGCATAAGATAAAATCAATAACAAGAAAAGTACAGCTACCCATCGCACTCCAAAATATACTATGATCGTAAATCATGATGTTACAAACAAAAACGACGGGGAAAAAATCAAGAACAAGAAGAAAAAAGAACAACCTCAAGAGTACCAAAATCATTGTTGAAATTCTAACAGAAGTCATTTTCTACGGGCCACTGCTCCACTCTGTTTACTGTTGGATCAGACGCTGGAAGATTTATCACAGCTTTTCAATAAACATTTACCTCCTCTCCCATCCCTTTCCTCTTCCTTTATTTCCCTTTTCTAGCCTCAATCTGTTTCGTTTTCTCTCACTTTTTCCTCTTCTTTGTCTACTACTTCATCTTCATCGTTTATTAATCTTTGACACTACTTTCATAGAAGTCCACTTGATCCCTTTCTTACTCCAGTTGTCTGTCTTTCTTTCTTTCCAAAAGCCTCTGGGATATATTCGGGAACAAACAAGTGTTTTCAAAATCCTTCTCCCTTCTCTCTCTCTCTCTCTCTCTCTCTCTCTCTCTCTCTCTCTCTCTCTCTCTCTCTGTCTCTGTCTCTGTCTCTCTTTATTTCTCTGGTTCGCTCTCTCGTTTTTTTCTTTTTCTTTTTCTCTCTTTCCTCTCCTTTTCTCTCTTTTTCTTTCTCTCTCTCTCTCTCTCTCTCTCTTTCTCTCTCTCTCTCTCCCTTTCTCGTTCTCTCTCTCACGTTCTCTCCCCTCCCATCTCGTCTCTCTCTGTCTCTCTGTCTCTCTGTCTCTCTGTCTCTCTGTCTGTCTCTCTCTCTCTTTCTCTCTCTCTCTCTCTCTCTCTCTCTCTCTCTCTCTCCATCTCTCTAGCTACACCCCCCAGCCCCTACCCGTTTCTTCCTCCATTTTTCATCTTTAATGTTTCCCGAAAGCCTCCAAGATATAATCCCCTAAACATACAAGCGTATTCTAAATCCTCTTCCTAAAGACAGCCAAATTTTCTCCCCCCGCCCTCTCCCCGCTCCTCAACTTCTTGCTAGGAAACCGTCCCTTCCTCCATTTCTCCTTCTCTCTTTCCAAGAGCCTCTTAGATATATCCGCAAACATAATACACGCGTATTTCAAATCCTCTTCTTCTTCTCATAGACAGCAAAATGCCCTTCCCCTCCCTCTCAACTTGCCAGGAAATCGGCCCGCACGCAAGCCAAAACTGGAATCATAACTTTGGCCTGATCGAGAAGCTGACGACCAGCGCTGAACGATCACAAATCAAATGCAATGCAAATGGGCAATATTAAATGTAATATGTTTTATGATTTGGCGGATTTTTCCCTCTCTCTCATTCAATGTATGGCTTGTCACTGCGGACGGGTATGTAGAAGATGGATCGACCGGTGTGGGGAATTTGTAGAGGAGTTTTGTGAGATGATGTGGAGGAGACCAGGCTTGGGAGAATCCGTGTTTATTATCACATTATTTCAACATGTTATTCCTGAAAATCCGTTTCTACTGAGTTACACTTCTTTCTTTTTTCCCCTCCTTTCTTTCTTTTTTTCTTTTTTTCTTTCTTTTCTTTCTTTTTTTTCTTTCTTTTCTTTCTTTCTTTCTTTCTTTCTTTCTTTCTGTCTGTCTTTCGTTCTTTCGTTCTTTCTGTCTTTCGTTCTTTCTTTCAACCCACTCCCCCTTTCTCACACTGTTTTATGCACTGACATAATATTTACAGAAAAACACTCACACACTAAAATACACTCTCTCACAAACACAACACAACACAAACAACTCTTTCTCTCTCTCTCTCTCTCTCTCTCTCTCTCT
>NW_004798261.1:228849-229949 GCF_000002075.1 Aplysia californica | reverse complement strand
GGGGGGCTGAATGGGATACAGCATTCCAACTTGTTGATTTTATAATGAAATGTATGTATGTATGGCATCGTGATAATATAATCTGGCTCGTCAAAATAATGAAATCGAATAAACCGACATTGGGCAATTTTTATCGATTATCTTTCTCAGCACTTTTTATATCCATTTAAAACACATTTCTGTATGGATTTTTACTGACAGACGTTGATCAAAGGCACACACAAAAGGAAAATTTGTTGTTTCCAAGGACTCTCAAGCTTTGGAAGCCACCAAATTTTGGCGGCCAGTTTCTCTTTTTTTTAGTCTTAGAACGGAATGTCATAAGTGAAAAGCGTGATCAGATCAATATCAGATCAGATCAGATCAGATCAGATCAGATCAGATCAGATTAGATCAGATCGAGTCGAGTTGAGTTTTGGCGCTATCCAATGTACATGACATCAGAGATAGACATAATACTTTTTCTTCATTAAGCTTGGCTTAGAAGACCTTTATTGGCTATCGCATTCCGCGCGCAAACAAAAAATCTGGTCCAAGAGCACAATAAATGGCATGACGATCAATAATTAATAATGTTTTTGGCAAGTAGTGCATATTTCATTTCTTTAAAAATCGTATATTCGAGGTGCATAAAGGTTAATGGAAATAATAATAAATTCTCAAAGGGAGCAGAAAGAGGCTAAAACAACATCTTCACATGAACGGCTGGAGCATTTGTGAATATTATAAATGGTTTGGTCAAGATCTTGTCCCGCAATATCACATGACAGGTACTGGCCTTGAGGTTTGAGTTTTTGGTAAAGATTTCATCGAACTGACGTTCTAAATGAAATATGTTTGATTTTGGAATATTTGGTCAAACTGTGCCAAGCTAGTTGACCGGCGTCTGTTGTGTAGTGGTTGTGAAAAAGGCCTTTGTCGTCGCACACAGAAGACTTGAGTTCGATTTCCGCGTGGGGAAAATTTTGTTCGAGTATGTCGGTCTCTCTGTTGTGCTGGGATGCTGAGTAGTATGCTTTGTGTTACCCCTGACAGGATAAGCTTACCTCTTAAAGAATTTAAAGTGTGTCGAGACGAGGGAGGGATGGGAGGTCTGTGGG
>NW_004798261.1:226962-228749 GCF_000002075.1 Aplysia californica | reverse complement strand
GGGGTAAAACACCTACATTCTACAAGGTAACTTTCACACCTCAGTAAAGGAAAATCTTTTAGACATGTGGATAATTTGAGAACGACACATGTACGCCATTGGCCGATATTTATAGTTACAGACTAATTTTTTTAAAATAAAACATTTCTTTCGTATTGTGAATAATTTGCAATCATCTATTTTGTGGATGAATTTAGCGGTTGCCATAGTTATGGCGGCCATTGTTGGAAAAATGAAAAAAAAATTTAATGATTTTTTTTAAATCCACCGAAGTCACGACATCACATGCTTTTTCAGTTATCTTTGTGAGGCAGCGAAGTGGAATCAGGCTCTCGTCAAAATAGTCAAAGTGAAGAAAATTTCATTTTTTCGCAGGTTTGTGAATTTTTATCACATTTTTGTTTTTTGGCTTAACACCTTTCATGCCCTTTAAAAAACTCATTTTTGTGTTGATTTTTCTGAAAACCGTTGATTAAAGGCACAAAAAATGTATATTTTCAGTTACCGTGGACTCTTAAGCTAAGGAAATAACTAATCTTTGGCGGCCATTTTCTCACTAATTTTACCTCTGAAAACAGATGACCCCCACCTCCCTTATTTGCAAATATCTCGACTTGTATTCAAGATAAATGGATATTTTTTTCACACACAGAAAGACAATTGAACAAGCTGTAGGATGATACCAATAACTCTACATGCCTCAAAATTGACGAGAGCCTGATTCCATCACGCTGCCTCACTTATATATTTTTAAAGATTTTTTTTCTTTTTAAAATGAGTCCTTTACTTCCCCAACTCGAAGTCAGGTACCCATTACAGGTGGGTGGGCAGGAGGGGGCGAAAAAAATCCCTGGCCGAACCGAGGCTCGAACCTGGACTTTCTGCTTTTATAACAAGCGCACTAACTACTCCGCCTCCACGCCGCTGTAAGCTACAGGCTTTAAAAATACTGTAATAGTGCTTTGCGGTCGTGTTGCCACCGTGAACGACAACAAAGTGGGAATCCCTCGAAGACGTCAAACAAGATGGCTTTTACTATGAATATCGGCAAATGGCGTACAACTGTCGTTCGCAAGTTATCCGCATGTATCTTTTACCCCTCAGTGAAGGAAAATCTTTTACCCTTCAGTGAAGGAAAATCTTTTTCACGTGCTTCCCATTACTCGTTCTCAAACAGCGGCGTCTTTGGTAAGGCGGTCAAGCGCTTCGCCTTCGTGCGCCGGCGACCCGAGTTCGATTCCCGAATGGGAAGAACTTGTGTTGAGCATCTCGGTCTTTCTGCTAGAGTGACTCCTATATGATCTAAATTGTGTGGATGTGGGCGCACAAACACCTATATAACTTTTTCCACCCTCAAACTCAAGTAAACTAGATTGTATCTTCTTTTTGTGCTTTTACCTTCACCATTACACGAGGTCTGAGATTTTAATATACAACCGGCTAACCTGGCGTCTAGGGGTTGCTGCGATCTTGCAGATTGGAGTGGGAGAAGAAATGATCGAGACTGTGGGGGGAGAAATAAACACCAATTTCCTCCACGGGTGGGTCGATAGATTTGATCCCGTCTCATCGGAATATAAAGTTACTCCAATGTATAGGTCCCCGTTTTCTGGTGATTCATTCATAACTTCTCACTGATGAAAGTGGAGAAGGCGGACTGAAAGGGGGGATCGGGGAGGTGGGCAGAATAGGTTTAGAGATGGTGGAAAAGGGGGAAGGGCGTTCAGTGCTTGTTTTGGACTGTATTTTTGTCTATTTGATTATTTTTTGTTTATTTTGGCTTTATT
>NW_004798261.1:225168-226799 GCF_000002075.1 Aplysia californica | reverse complement strand
GGGGGGTGTTTTTGATGGGGATTCAGTTTGTCGCATTCGTTGTCATAAAACTTGATGAGAAATAGCTATTTACGTTGGACGATCGGTGAATAATGAGATTGCAAACTATTTTTTCAAAATAATAAAAGTTCTATTACTGTTTATGTGTTGTTGTGCTGGCGAATAGTTCTTTTGCAAACATCTTATTTTATCACAAATATTTTACGCCACCATCGACACAGATTACGTATTTATGAATTTGAGTGCTTAGATACATTGAGCTCACGGAAAATACCACGGATGTAGTTGTGACAGCGCGCAACTTTCTGCAGCTTTTCTACTGCTACTCCTTGGCTCCTTCTTACTGCTTTCTTTTAGGATAGGTATTAGATCTAACACCTAGTCTTATCGAATAAGGGCTAAAAAAATATCGGAGTCCCGTGGGCACGTTGCACAAATTAAAGATCCATTGGTAGTCCAAAATCGATAAGAGTAGGCTTCGGCCGCCACCCGGGCAACATTCAAAATTAATTCCTACCAAACTAAAAATTGTTCATGTGTTCCGCACGCTCATATGACCATATGCAGAGAGAGAGAGAGAGAGAGAGAGAGAGAGAGAGAGAGAGAGAGGGAGGGAGACAGAGGGAGACAGAGAAACATAGAAACAGAGAGACAGACAGGGAGAGAGAGACGGAGAGAGAGAGTGGGAGATTAAGAGAATAGAGAATAAGAAAGACAGCGAAAGAGTGCGAGAGAGAGAGAGAGAGAGAGAGAGAGAGAGAGAGATGTTAAAACCCTGACCAACCTCGTCCATTTTCCGGAGTTTGCTCTGCGTGCCCTCACACAAGTAAGTGAATCACGTGGTCTGAGCCAGCCAATCAGATTGCTCACGTTCCGCTGTCCGAGAATTAACAGACGGGGCTGGCCAACACGTAACGGTCATTTCTCCAGAAAGGACAGTTCAAATTGCCAAAGACGCACACTTCACGCGTACTACATACAACTCACATTTTCGGGCGATTTAAAAAAAAAATTATTTTTTTTTTTTGGGGGGGGGGTTGCCTTCAATCGACATAAAGGCCTTGAAGGTCTTGCTCTCATTGGACAAATAGAGGGCAAGAGAGGCAGGATTAATGAGACCAAGAATAGTTTACTTAGAAAAACCCAAGACTGAAGAATACCAAAACTGGACAATGGGCCTCATTTCCGGTCAAACTGGCGCCCCGTAGAAACATTGATGGGCGCGTGAAAAGAGTAACAAAATACCCACAGGAAAGAACGAGAGCGCTGTTCAATTCGAGTACTGTAGTACTAAGATCTTCATAAGTTAGTGGCTGTTTTGCCTTCTCTTTTTTTTTTCAAGTAAGCTGTTAGGAAATTATTTTAACTTGTTTTTGTTCACATTTTATAGTGAGTTGATAATTAAGATTTTCATGAATATTGACGAATGGAAAGTGGCAATAAGTTTAACATGTTCGGTGATATGATGTAGATCTAGTAGCATACGAAATACTTGTAGTAGTAGTAGAAAATCTTTCAGTTAAGAGACGACAGAACAGCCAGTGGTGCTCTGCAATGAAAGGTTCTAACAGAAAATACCATGGATCGGACTTTTCTTTTTCTTTTTTTTTTTTTTTTTTTTTTTTTTTAAA
>NW_004798261.1:222963-224066 GCF_000002075.1 Aplysia californica | reverse complement strand
ATAATAATAATAATAAACACCTAGGTGCTCGTCCCTCATTCAATAGGTCGTGGGTTCGAAACCGGATAGCAATGGAAAATTTTCTTCTCTAAAATGTTCTCTTTTCACATCAATTCCTGCTCTCTAACATTGCTCTGTTGTCTGCTTTCGTTTCCATTGCACTTTCTGCCCCACCCCCTCACCTTCTTTGCCCCATCCTCTGGGCTCCTGGCTGTTCCTGCAGCCTTTCTACTGTTACTCCTTGTCTCCTTCTTACTGCAGTCTTTCAGGTAGACCCCTGATCTTATGGTAGGAAACATCTACACCTAGCCCTCTTGGACAAAGGCGAAAAATCTCGGAGGTCCCGTGTACAAGTTGCGACGTTAAAGATCCCTTGGTGGTCCAAAATCAATAAGATTAGGCTTCGGCCGCCTCCGGCAAAATTCAAAATTTCCTACCTACTGAAATTGTAAATAAATGTGTCCCGCGCGCTCATATGACCTTATGCAGTTGCGAGCGCAGTAAAACATTTAACAACAACAAAAAAACCCACCACACTTCGAAAAAAATAAATTTTAGATATATCTAGATCTAGCAACTGTGCCGTGCCGATTTCCGCTAAACAGCAGTCTATGTGCTCTTTACTATTATATTATTACCCCAGCAGACCTAACTAAAAGCATTCTTAAACAATTTCAACTTTCTGAAATGTTTTAAGTGCAAGCTGTCCTTTTTTCAAGGGCTAAAAATGATCTCTTCTTTATCTCTGTACTGGCGTTTGCAGTGTAGTGGTTAGGCTATTCACTGTTGCGCGCCGAAGACGAGAGTGTCATTTCCCCAATATGGAGAGGATTTTTTCCCCGATATTTCCGTCTTTTTTCCTTTCCTTTTCAAAATATGACTTTTTTCAATTTCTTTCAGAGGAAGCCGAAAGGACTGTCGGGGAACCTGACCTTCGATGACAACGGATTCCGGAGAGACTACAGCCTCGGGGTGTTCTCTATGGCGTTAGACGAGGGAGTACAGCAAATAGGTAAATATTTTCTCTCTCTCTCTCTCTCTCTCTCTCTCTCTCTCTCTCTCTCTTTCTCTCTCTCTCTCTCTCTCTCTCTCTCTCTCTCTCT
>NW_004798261.1:218733-220209 GCF_000002075.1 Aplysia californica | reverse complement strand
CAGAGAGAGAGAGAGAGAGAAGGTGGGGGTGGGTGGGGGTTTCTGGAACCCAATTTAAAGTTTGTTGAGGAAGCATACGATCACGAGGATGACGGGCAAAGAGGTCAATGAATTTAACCTTTTTTTCAGTCTAGACCCAGTTTGATGCTTTTTCGATACAATTATTTCTATAATCGTATGCAAACAAGAGGTTGCACTAACACGATGGTCGTCTCAAGTCTCTGCGAACAATCAATGAGCTTTCTACTAGTGGTTGGCGAGGGCGCCACTACTGGGTCCCTTCTTTTTCCTCTCCTTCCACTGTTTCTGTCTATCTGTTTCACTTTTTTGTATTGTACGAAATGATCACGATGATACGAAGTGCCCTTCTTCTCTTAATATAAAAAGAAAGCCAAAAAAGGGCATTTCTTGAGATTAATGGTCGCTTATTGAATTGACACTCGTGAGGGTTGATGGAAAATGTGTATCCACGCCCCCTTCCCTTGTCTCTACCTATTTTTCGCATGTTTGTTTCGTTGCGGGTTGTTTTCGTTTTGGGTTGTTTTGGGTGGGTTTTTTAAATTTATTTCATTTCTTGTGGAATTATGCAGTAACACATGGAATTAAATTAATCGGTCATTTGGTGAAGCTGTTTGTTTTTCAAAGTACATGTTTTACGTCCCAATTGGCATAATTTAGAGGTGGGCTTCTACCTTGCCTGTCAGGGCCAGCTCGAACTGAAAGGGATACAACATGCCAGCTGAAGAAACGAGATACTCGGTAACAATTCGGGTCTCCTGAGTAAGACGGTGAAACCCTAAACCATTACAACACATAATATTATGCGTGTGCTCGATTCCCGATGCCGAGTGGGGAGATTTTTTATCGAGTAAATGTAAGTCGATCTTTCTGCAGGCTTGTTGTATTCTTCTCAGTCCGGGTGACCCTGACAAGCCTTGCCTCCTAAATGATCAACATTGTGTTGATTGCTGACTGGGATTGAAAAACATTTATATTACAAAAAAATAAAACAAAATAAACAAATATTGATGGTTGGCAGGTGCTCTGGTTTTGTTTTCTTCTTCTTTCATAATAAACATAACCTATTTGCGTTGCGAGTGCCGTAAAACCCTTTTCAACATTAAACTAAAATCAAACAAGACATAAAAACAGCGAAAAATAGAAGTTTGTACTCTTCCCAGCTGGCCAGAAGAGTGAAAGAGAAAAAGGTAGACTGAATTTTTAACATGGTCTTCTTGTGAGAGATAATTGCTCGTAAATAATTAGGCCAGGAGGAGTGGGACGAGGTGAAGGAAAGAGAGAGGGCGAGAGAGAGAGAAAGAGAGAGAGAGAGAGAGAGAGAGAGAGAGAGAGAGAGAGAGAGACAGACAGAGAGAGAGAGACAGACAGAGAGAGAGAGAAAAAGAGAAAGAGAGAGAGGCGGAGAGAGAAAAAGAACGACAGGGGGAGTGAGGGGGAGGAAGAGGGAGGAATGAG
>NW_004798261.1:217105-218481 GCF_000002075.1 Aplysia californica | reverse complement strand
CTCTCTCTCTCTCTCTCTCTCTCTCTCTCTCTCTCTCTCTCTCTCTCTCTCCCTCCACATCTTATTGTGTCCACGTGCTTCTCTCTACTCTTACACAATCTACAGCTAATCATATATTTTCCCCACCAAGTTTTCCTGACTCAGATTACAATCCATTATGTCATCTTGTCGTTGTAATTATTTTCCAACTCCCACAACACCCCATTACGTCATGTTGTGTATGTGCTTCCCGGGAAAGCGGAAATTTTCGCCGTTTTTTTCTGTTGGTAACAATTTTTTTTTTACAGTTTTTTTGCTATTGGATGGGTATCGAATAATATTATTATAACTTTTGATGTGCGTTAGAGACCTCTTCAATTCTCCAAGTATCAAGGCCGTTTAATTCATATGTTTTTGAATTGGATTTTTTTTTATTTCTCTTTATGTCATATCTATTTATGTTGTGGGTTTTTTCCTTAAAACCATAGAAAACAGTCTTAGTACTATTGCCCTACGCCAAGTAAATTGTTTGTTTAGTTCTAAGGTCCATGTGGACAAAATTAATCAATTAAGCCACTTCTGGTAGGCTCATTCGGTACAATCATCATCAATACAACAAATAAAATCCGGAGAAAAATATTCTTTCCCCTCTTTTCACTGACGTAATTAAACAAAATTAATCGCTACCTTAGGATTACAACGTTCTATCTGACAGTTTTGGTCCTTTTGAGTAACTAAAACCACGAAGTCAGAAACCAAATATCCGATATTATGCTCTATCAAATTAGTAAGATGTTATCAAGATATTCAAAGAATTGCATTCGAAAAGGCTTGACATGTTGTGAAACTCAATTTTTTTGCATCAAAATTCTCAAAACTAGGTCCTGGCCTGAGCAGGTAGAACTTTGTAATTCTAGAGTAGCGTAATGACGTCATCGTATCATTTATCCACCAACTTGTACTGACTCAAAGAACCAACTATTACATCATCTTATCATTGTAATTTTTTTTTAAATCTCCCCCTATACTCTATTTCTAATTACGTCATCTTGTGTATTGGTTATCTCTAGCATAATCAAACAACAATTAATGACGTCTTCTTATCGTTTTTCACGCCATCTTGTCTTGACGCAGACGGAGCCGTTTCTGATGAAGGCTGAGCGGAAGGATGGAGAGCCGGTGCTTATGGGAAACAAACGGTTTAAAGGTAAGGCTACTTGAAGAATTCAGACACATCTATCAGTCATCAGCTCCGTAGGCATAGTCTTTTCTGAAATTTAGTTTCTATGGGCATCATCATCACCATCATCGTCTTCAGCGGTGGCGGCGGCGCGCTTTTCCCTTTCGTCAACCCGCAGCCACCTCCCGAATCGTCAGCCACCTCCCAACCTTTGACA
>NW_004798261.1:207392-209948 GCF_000002075.1 Aplysia californica | reverse complement strand
TTAAAAGCCAAACCTCTGCGCTATAGACAACATTCGCCTCTTCAAAAATCTTACACAGTTTTGGAAAGGGCTGTCAACCATTTGTTTCTCTCAGTCAACAGGGCGGTGGGGATTATTTTGGCTTTTGTAAGAATTACCCTGTACTTACAACATAAATAGGTCATATACATAAAATAGAGGTGTTATTAGAGAGTAACATACAAAGAAAAGCAGAAAGGATAAATTCGACATACGTTCGATAGAAATGAAGGGGCAAACCACACCACAGTACAGTACCCGCTAACTACCCAAGGCGGGTAGCTACAAGAACTCAAGATGGCATACTTACGGAGAGGAGGTGCCACATATGTGCTAGAGGGATTATGGGAAACAAATATTCGGCAGCCGCCAAATTGGGGAGCTGCGCAACTAACTTGTCAATTTAGCAGAAAAATGTTGTAACTGTTTATTTGTTTGTTGGTTGGTTTTGTGTGTCTCTTTGTTTCTATGTTTGTTTGCTTATACTCGTATGTTTTCATTTAGTGTTGTTTAATTCATTACATAGTGGTCCGGTTGTTTTATTTTTCTGTTTCTTTATTCTCAGAAATCAGACGTGCCAGTATATAAACAGATGGGAGGATACATGATGAGTAACAAGGAGGTGCTAGTGAAGAGTAATGACGAGGGCGTACAGGTACTACTCTTCTCTCTCTCTCTCTCTCTCTCTCTCTCTCTCTCTCTCTCTCTCACACACACACACACACACACACACACACACACACGCACACACTCTGTGTGTGTGTGTGTTTGTCTGTCTGTCTGTTTGTCTGTCTGTCTGTCTGTGTGTCTGTATGTCTTTGCTTATAGTCTGCTGTTGGTGGGACATCTATCTATCTATCTATCTATCTATCTATCTATCTATCTATCTATCGATCTATCTATCTATCTATCTATCTGTGAGTGTGCGTGAGCGTGCGTCTGTGTTTCACAGTGTTTGTCTTGTCTGTCTGCTATATTATGTTGACGTTGTTCTCACAATCTCGGTGGGTGGCTGTCAGGTTCTCTGGTTTGTTTTGCTTTATCTTTAATAATAATTATCCATTATCTATCGTCCTGATATCTCCTCCTACTTTTTTATTTCTATGTTTGTCTCTAATCTTCGGCACCTGACCTTATTATCGTTTTGCAAGCTTCGTAAAATTCTTACTAAAACTAAATAACATTCTCTTTTTACCAAGTGCCTCAACAAGGGAGATAACTGTAGCGTGGAGCACACACCATAATTTGTCATTTGTATACAGAGTTATCTCTCTTGGTGTATGTCACGTTGAAATTCAGTTGATGAACTTCTCGATTATGACAGATTTTCCTGTTGCTCTTTTTTGTAGTTTTGGTTACTGTTTTCAGCGCTCTCTACTGCATAAGGTCCTATGATCTCGCGAGATACATTCAACATTTTTAGTTTTGTCGGAATTAATTTTGGATTTTGCCCGGGTGGTGGCCGAGCCTACTCTCATCGATTTTGAACCACCAAGGGATCTTTAACGTGTGCAAATTGCACACAGGACCTCCGAGATTTTTCGCCCTTCTCCGAGAAGGCTAAGTGTTAGATCTTCCCTACCCTAAGATCAGGGGTGTGACTGAAGAACAACAGTAAGAAGGACCAGCCAAAGAGTAGCAGTAGAAAGGCTATAGAAAGAGTCAGGAGCCCAGAGGATGGCGCAAAGGGGGAAGGGGGGGATGGGGGCAGAAAGTGGAGACGAAAGTAGACGACAGAACGTGGTTATTAGAACCTGAGACTTATCGAAAGAAGGGCGAACACCGTAACCTCTAGGCTGCGAGAGCCCCATCTTGATGTTCGACGTGTTCGATCTTTTGTTGTTGACTGATTGATAGATAGGCCTACTTAATAGAGAATTTTCTGGCTGATTAATTGCTGGGTTTCTTCTTTACTGAATGAATAACTGATTAGGTGGTTGGTGGAACAGCTGATTGGGTAGCTATCATCCCCATCCAGTGCCTTGCAACTGATGTGGGCGATCATGGACCTCCACTTAAATCTGTTTTGCGTTGCAGCGATGGTGTCTGTTGCTCTTGCTGTTCCCAATAATGTTGTCAACTTGTCCTGTATTTTTTCCCTCTGTCCGCATCTGCCTCTCTTCCCTTCAAACTTGCCTGTTGTTACAATTTTCTCCAATGCTTCGTTCCGCATTGTGTGTCCCATGAATTTTGCCTGTCGCTTTCGTATATTCGTCTTAAGCTGTCGTCTGTAATTTGCTTCAACGAAGACTTCTTCATTTGTTTTTCTAGCTGTTCATGAGATACGCAGCATGTGTCTTATGAACCACAACTCTGTCGCCTCAATTGTCCTTTCCAGCTATATTTCAATCTAATCCTGCCTCTCGCCGAATGTGTGTGTCAGCCTGCTGATTGTTTTATTGAACGATTGATTGGGAGTTGATTAGTTGCTAGATTGAGAGGTTGCATATTTCAGGAATTGGTTTCGTGTGTGTGTATGTGTATGTGTGTGTGTGCGTGTGTGTGTGTCTGTGTGTGTGTGTGTGTGTGTGTGTGTGT
>NW_004798261.1:203729-205124 GCF_000002075.1 Aplysia californica | reverse complement strand
TAGGTTTGCTCAAATACCAGAGGAGTCTTGTTGGCGAACGGGCATGGGCTTAAAGGGTTAAAGTAGCTCCATCGTTTTCCTCCTCAGGGACCCGATCAACGTTGCCGTCCTGAAACTGAAGGAGGAAGGCCGTCTGTATACCCTGCATCAGGAGTGGTGGGTGGAGAAGGGCCAGTGCGGTGGGGCCCACGGGGGAAAGGTGAGTGGATGCTTTGTCACACACTACTCCACAGCTTGCTTAGTGAACACAGTAACACTCCTCCACAGCTTGCTTAGTGAATACAGTAACACTCCTTCACAGCTTGCTTAGTGAATACAGTAACACTCCTCTACAGCTTGCCTAGAGTACAATGAAGCAACACTGCATCTCGGTTGGCTATATTTTCTTAAACTCAGAGTGTAATGTAGATGTTGTGTGTGTAGAGGGGTGGGCGGGTGTGCTTTCAGCAGTTGGCGAGGGTGAGGGGTCGATTAGCTACATCCTCATGGGTAAAGAATCAGGGCTGGGGAGGGGTGGGGGTGTCGACTGAAAAGAACTATTTGCTCGATTTTGAAAGATGTTTAAGTTAAAGTACGCCTTTTTTTAACACAGCTTCTGCTTTTAAATTGTACTATTTAGATAATATTAATGTGTCTGTTGTTTGAAAACTGTTGACTCCGCTGTTGAACCATACATTTTTTCAACACACATGTATGACTCAGTTGATATACCATACGTTCTTTCCAACATCACACTTATGGCTGTTATTATAATATGATACTATTCCTCCAACATCACATGTATAAATCAGTCGTTATACCATACGTTTTTCAACCTGACTCTTATGACCCTATTACAATATCATACTTTTCTTTCAACATCTCACTCTTGACCATTTTAAACTCTGAACCGTCCCCAGCAAAAGGTGAAACTGTCCCTGACACTCAGTAATGTGGCCGGCATCTTCTACATCCTGATCGTAGGTCTTGTTCTGGCCATAATACAGGGCGTGTTTGAGTTCATGTGTTTCCGGGCCAAGCATAAGGTGAGACCATATTATTACCTTTAACTTTCTTGCTCACTGTCTTTTCCACAACTTGTCGGATTCATTTTTTCTCTGCAGTTGTAACGCTTCTAATGTATTAAGTATTATAATGTTTGTGTATATAAATATAGACCTAGGGGTGTATAGAGAGAGTGAAATAGAGAGACAGAGGGAGGGGAGAGATCGGACAGACAGACAGACAGACAGACAGACAGACAGACAGACAGACAGACAGACAGACAGACAGACAGACAGACAGACAGACAGAGAGTCAAAGATAAAGTAGGCGTGCCCATGACCATTTCGAATGACTTATTGTACATAAGGTGTTGGATTTAGAAATCTCTTTTGTTATATTTGCCAGCGCTAT
>NW_004798261.1:199346-200247 GCF_000002075.1 Aplysia californica | reverse complement strand
GAAGAAGAAGAAGAAGAAGAAGAAGAAGAAGAAGAAGAAGAAGAAGAAGAAGAAGAAGAAGAAGAAGAAGAAGAAGAAGAAGAAGAAGAAGAAGACGATAACATTAATATAGCGTTCACCCTGTACTGTCCTGGATAACAAGCTCAGCTGAAAAATAGTGCTGACAGTAGCAACACATACCCCCCCCCCCTTTCCGGGCAACGAAAGGGTTGAAGTACACAGGCTCTGGGCGCTTAACTATACAACAATAACATTCCCAGATGAGAGACATTGACACCTCGAGTTCTTATGCACAGTAGAATTGTAATTGTAAATGTGCTGATTCATCAATGCCATGCTCATAACTGTGTCTGAACTGCAAAAAGGAATTGCTACTTTTTCTTTCCTAATCCTTACTATCGTCATTTCCTCTACTCCTTTTGTATGTTTGTCTTCACACTCTTGTGACCCTCTATTTCCGGGGTGCCTTGATAGTTGAAGCAGACTTTCTGCTGTTGAAGCTAGAGAGGTAAGCAGAGTAAGTCTGATTCCATGTAAGGACTTCTCTGTTGACATCCACCCCCTGGCACTCATATGATCTTATGCAATTGCGAGCGCCGTAAAACCTCTACTAAAACTAAACTAAAAATAACAATAACATTAACAGTTATATTAACATGTTTTGTCTGTCCCCAGAACTCTTCTGACAACAATGCAGGATACATCGGCTTTGAGAAGTTTTACGTCGACAGGGGACAACGATACAAAACATGACAAGATCTTGTCCCCAGATGATGGTGCGCATGCCATACGCACCTCCTGTGTTCTGTTTGAGCCCCTCCTGTTGATCTCCCTGTTATGACCAATGACAGCAATGCAGTGTGTGTGTGTGTGTGTGTGTGTGTGTGTGTGTGTGTGTGTG
>NW_004798261.1:194106-195892 GCF_000002075.1 Aplysia californica | reverse complement strand
CAAAGGAAACTGATCTCACGGTACGTCTCTTTCGTGCGATGGCAAAGCACCTAACCACTACCCCACAGACAACGGTAAAGTCTTCGAGCAGTAGACTTCTATAGTGATAAGTACTAATAGTATGTTAGTAGAGGTGTCGGAGATGTAAGATGCTGTGTACTGGGATTTAAACATTTGTTGTGTCGCAGCGTGGTGGAATCAGGCGCTCGTCAAAATAATGATAATGTGTGTGTGTGTGTGTGTGTGTGTGTGTGTGTGTGTATGTGTGTGTGCGTACGTACGTGCGTGCGTACGTGCATGAGTGCGTGTGTGTCTGCCAGCCGAAGGGAAGGTAGAACAAAATTAATATTGTGTAAGTTCATTTTGTGCATAACGTACCTCTACTTATTGCTATTCTTAACTCTGGAGGGAGATCTGGACCCTAAAAAGGCGTTCACACTCCTGTTTCATCCATATGCCCTGTTTGTGTGTGTCCATAGGAGATGTGCTCAGTGGATGGTTTGCGGGTACTCTGGTGTGGTTTGACTCTTCATTTCTATCAAACATCTATTTTCCTTACTTCTCCTCCTTCTGTTTTGTGTTTCTCCCTCCCTTGTAAGTTTTCTAATTTTTGGGGACTTACATGACCTATTTGTCTTGCAAGTGCCGTAAAACACTTCCTAAAACAAAAAAGAAAGTGCTTTTCAACCTAATGGGAGATATCACCCACAAGTGAACGATTTGGTAATTCTGGCCGGAGGTTTGTGGGGATCGCCTGGGTAGTAACAAGTGCTATCTACGGCGAGCTTGGAAATAGGCCCACATAATGATAGGCCCTACGAAAATTTTAGCTGCGTAAAGGTTGCTAAAAGTGGGCGCTGGCTATAAAAGGTTTGACAAGCACTACATAAAAGGTGAGGGAGGGAATGAGTATTTGAGTGAGCAGTCGAGAATGTGAAGGGGTGATATGATGCAATGTATGTTTATTTCGTGTCACAGGAAGTAGTGAGTTTCCACTATCAATTCCTTCAAACCGAGGATCATAATAATATGATTATGTATAATGATATTATGTTCTCCTACCTTATACTTATATAAAATGCGAGTCTTAACTTATTCATTCTTATGATAGTACTGTATCATATTACCTTTGTAGGGAGATACCCTTGCTTCCTATGTTGAATGTAACATGTATGAATAAAATACTATTTTACCTATCATTTTCTCCGTGTCTTTGCTTTTTGGAACGATCGATTATTTGTTTGAGTAAAGAGAGGCCCGTCGACCGAATAAAGACCAATTAGTGCAAGGAAAGAGCAAGACAAACAAAATGGAACAACGAGGGGAGATAACAGAAACAAGACATTTTTTTATTTCAGTGACACCCTCCGACCACCCACGACGTCCTTCACAGAGCCAGTTCTATGTAGTTCCCTATTGAGATGGACTCTATAAGTCAAAGGGAAAATTTCAATGAAAGATCTGGTTAGTCTTCATCAGTGTGATTATAAAATAATCAAACAAATGAAATTCCATTTTTTATTAATACTCGTGGAAAACTTTTATTCACAATGACATATAAGCATGCGTAAATACTTAAAGACATGCAAATAACTTACACAGTTTTAAAATGCACAGCATGAAATCACGATAATAATGATTATGATAATAACAATAATATTGCATGTAATAATAATACAATGTATATGTCATGATAATGGTGATGATGATGAGGAGGAGGAGGAGGAGTAAGAGGAGAAGGGTGATATTAGTAACACTGGTAATAATAATGATAATAATTATAATG
>NW_004798261.1:192318-193243 GCF_000002075.1 Aplysia californica | reverse complement strand
GGGGGTGGGGGTGGGATGGAGAAGGAGAGAGGGAGGGGAAGGTTTAGAGGGAGGAAGTGAGATTAAGTTGAGCACGCTTCTTGTAAACAAAGAACAAACAAATCCATCTCATGGGAGTCGAGCATTTCGTGTTCCCGAATCAATGCAATTTTCATTTATCTCCCTGGTGGTTTTGCTCGTTGCTTCACTATTTACACAAAAGATTATTTTATCAGTTGGGGTTTTCCGAGAGAAAATATAGGAGTTTTGTAACAAAATGCATTATGTCCAAACAGTGAATAAAGATCCCCAAAAAATTAAGTGTTTAATTCACGATACGTAGGCTGTTGAAAGAAGCAAGTGAGCAAAATCAGTATATAATCACTGTTTACAGCTCGTTCTGTAAAAAAAAAAAAAAAGTATCGTACATATATTAATCAATCAGTTAGTTATAACGATTAGAAATTCCGCTTGTGACATGAATTGGAGAGTGTAAGATAGAACATTTAGAGATAGCCTGTTTTGTCACAAAATCAAATAAAACAGAAAATTTTAGGATATTCCGCGCGTGCTCAGAATTTACATCAGGATCTGCCAGTCGGTTTGTTTAATAAAACTCATAACAACATGGTTACACTGCCCTCGAGCTTCAGGTTTGGGAATTGTTAGATTGGTGGGTTTTTTTGTTCGATTACCCATTGATAACAGTAATAATGTTCCGCTCAGCACTATGGAGCGGTAGTCAAACTTATTACGCTGTGTACATAATATATCTGTCTGTCTGTTTATCTCTGGCTCTATCTCTGTGTATCTCTTTGTCTGTCTGTCTGTCCGTCTGTCTGTCAGTCTGTCTCTCTCTCTGTTTCTCTCGCTCCGTCTCTCTCTCTCTCTCTCTCTCTCTCTCTCTCTCTGTGTGTGTGTGTCTCTCCCACCCCTCTCTCTCTCT
>NW_004798261.1:189227-191275 GCF_000002075.1 Aplysia californica | reverse complement strand
TCCTTCCCCAACCCAAAGATCCTAAAATTATAGACCATCCCATTTACTCTGTCCTTGATTACCTTCAGCCTAAGATAGCCTAATTGTGCACGCCCACCTTTTAGACCCACGAGCCGCCCCTGCAATAAAGCTAAATAAATTCTGCCTTATCTCGCCCAACAGTACCCGTATTTCGTTTCAATTAGATGCCGATTGCTGAAGATTAGCATTTTGACACTTTCTTTTTACAAATTAGTTCCACTCTAGATTAGCGACTGAAATTATGTAAATAATTTCCTGGAAGTGTTGAGTGTTGCGATTTCAAAATCAAGATTACTCATATAATAGATAACCTACAGTCTAAATTCTTTCCCGAGATTTCGTCACTAAATATAAGGAGGCTTTCAAGAATATCAGTTCATCTGTTCTTGTTCTTTTGGCAGCAGGAAGTAGAACACACGAATGTAATCTCCAGGTACATGTACTTTAGAATGGACTAGCTGGGCCCCCTTTCGATGAAAGGAATGATCGGTGCATTAACATCAACTGAAAGTCATTGGCCTACTATATTTACACTCTACTGGAATGGAGCAATAAATCTTGAGAGATGCAAAAAAAATAGAAGGTCTAGATCTAGATCTATATTTTCATAACAAAATGCGCCTCGCAAAATATCACTTCCGCACCGGATTTTCTAAAATTGCAGAGACAGAAGTGTCGGCCTACAAAAGCGATCGGCGAAATAAAGAAATTTAGCTTTTTGCAGCGAAACTGTCTCAGAACTGAAAAACGAAGGGCGTCATGATCTGGAGAACATTTTAAAGAATCTTTTGGCGACAACCGCATGTCCATCGATGCAGCCATTAAAAGGCCTTTTGTATAGCAAAATTCGGCCCCACAAATAGATAATAGAAGCTGAAAAGCTGATAAAAGAACTATGGGCTGGACTAATTGAAGTCTGTATCAAGCCTGATCATAATGACTTTGCTGTGAACAGAAAAAATTATGCCACGAGGAACTTAAAAACATTTGGTTTCAACAGTACTATTACATTAATGTGTATCTTCAAACGAAGTTGAGCGTCTCAGAAGCTTAAAAAGTTCTCAGTTGGTTTTTGAGGGCTTTTGCTTGTTAGTTGTTTGTTTTGGTTGTTGTTGTTTGTTTATTTGAGGGGGGATGTCTGTTTCTGTACAGGATAGCCGTACATGTTTTATGGCACTAAAATGCCCTAGAGCAGCGTGGCGAATAAGCAAATAATAATGTGAAGATGAACGAGACAGTTTGAAGATTCTTAACGTTGACACTGAAGGGAGAAATGTTGACCCAGCACTTCAATACTTTCATATAAAACGTATGGGGATAGAAACGTTGACTTTTTAGGTGGAATAAAGCGTCCTTGCAGGCAGACGGAGTTTTCGAGAAAATTTGTTACGACTCCGTGGAATCGGGCGCTCGTCAGTTTTTGGACATATGGAATTATTGGTATGATCTTAAAGCTTGTTTATTTGTCTCGCTTTTAATTTTAAAATATCAATCTAATCTACATTGAATAAAAGTCAAAATATTTGGGATTGAATGAGATGTGGTATTGCCTGTATAAGCGATCAAATTAGGGAGAAAACGGCCATCAACGTATAGTAAATTCCAAAACTTGAATGTCCCTGAAAACTATAACTTGACATTTTTTGTTCCTTTAGTCGTTGTTTTTCAGTTAAATCCAGCTAGAAATGTGTTTCTAAAGTTACATAAAGGCTTTTGAGCCCTAAATCGAAAATTCTATAAAAATTGCAAACCGGCTGGAAAATGCCAGTTTCTTCCACTTTATTATTTTGAAAATCTCCTGATTTCACCACGATGCCCCACAAATGACTTCCCCAAACGGGAATCGAGCTCACGTCTTCCCACGTGAAACAGCGAAGGACATATTATAACCAGAACAGCACACATGCTAGTAAACAGGGAAAGATCCCATGTACATGGGATGACGTATATAGATGGAAGACACATGTATGTGATACTTGTAAACACGTACAAACACATACACATACACACATGCACACAAACACCCC
>NW_004798261.1:185992-188997 GCF_000002075.1 Aplysia californica | reverse complement strand
ACACACACACACACACACACACACGTGTCGCGCGCACGCGCATTTAAAACCTTGTAACATAGTATACATGCACACGTAGATGTAATATGTCCATTTTGTTTTAATTTAGAGTTCATGTTCTGCATTTTTTTCCCAGGACAACCCATACTTGTTTCTATCGAGAGAAAGAAAGATCATTCCGGAGGAAGGCTGTTTCGACTGTGCCAGTCAGACCCAGCAAGGGCTGAGAGAGAAAAATCATTCCAGCAGAGGGAGATACTCGATAAAATAACAACTCCATTCGGAAATCGAACTCACTGCTGCTGAATGTACTGGAATTTTCCATTTTTTTCCCATGACGAATAAGAAAAAAGTAAAAGCAAAGTTTCTCCCCCCCAAAAAAACAAACAAACAAAACAAACAACAAACAAACAAAATCGAACTACTAGACTTGTTGTGCAACATCCAAAGTCACTACGGGATCACTGTGTGGGGTCTGAGTGGTGTAGCAGCTACGTCTCTCGGGAACAGGAAACGTGGGATGTGAATGCGATGGTCGAGGGGGGGTGAGGTCGGTTTTTTTCGGGAGGGGGGGGGTATACTTTACTTTTAACAAAAACACAAGTGTGTTTGTTACTTATCAGAGTCCGAGACAACAGAAGGAGATGGTGTTGAGCGGCGACACTTGTTGACACACGGAAGCATGCGCAGAAACGCGTGACGAAATTTCTTGTTCTGGATGGAGTAGATGATAAAATTCATCCCAGAGTTGGTGAGCGCTATCAGGTTTAAAATCCGGAACAGTATATAACTGACGTTGACGAAATAGTCGACACAGATACACACGACCATCGGAGTGATGCAGAGGAAGTAAGCTCCAAACACAGTGAGAAAGAACTTGACGCTCTTTAAAGTAGCGCGGCGTGATTTTGCCGACTCATCTTCCATCACGCAAGGACTAACATTTGAATTGTCAGCTTTAACCACAACGGTAACCGCCAGTATCGCATTCCGCTGACGGCAAGCTACCTTTAGAATCCGGGTGTACATGACAATAATAACAGCTACAGTGATAAAGTAGATAACAGTATTGCTATAGACGAGATACTCTACAGGTAAGTTTTCAGATGGATCACACACCGGGATTTCCCCGTATGGTCTATAACTAAACTGTGGCGCCAGAGAATAAAAAATTCCCAAAGTCCAAGCCACAACCATTGTCGTTGCCACAACATTTTTAGTTATGATTCGGTGGTACAAATAAGGTTTCACAATATAAAGATACCTTTCTACGGATATCATACACAAGTGCTCCACTGATAGCAGTACCATTCCGATGACGATCCCTTGCATGAAAACGCACAGATTGATATGTTGGAAGTACAGAGTCTGTCGGAGACGCGGGATCATGAAGAGCGCCAGGAGGCTGAGAGACACCCCCACCAGGAAGTCCGCCACGGCCAGGCCAGCCACGTAGACGTTGGAGAAGGTCCTCAGCGCCCCCGTGCGGAGTATGGCCAAGATCGTCAGGACGTTTCCGGTACAGATAAAGAGACAGAGGAGAGAGGCGAAAAGGCACAGGAACACGTCCACGGCTGAAGTCGCCGTAGAAAAGGCTTCTTCTGTCTGCTGTGTCACCGAGGTCGTTTCCATGGTTACCGACATCATGGGAGTCGACATCACGGTTACCACCAACGACGGAGTTGAAATCGTGTTATAGAGTAAATACTCCTATGAAAAGAATAAGGCATCTCGTCTCTGTGGCCTAGGTTGGGACCACTATTATGAACAAAGGAACTGATAGATCATTGCCATGGTTACCAGTAGCGGAGCTGAGTTCTTGGAAAGAAAGGGGGAAATCTCTTACTCAGCCCTTGTGAACTAGAAAGCTCTGCAGTTGCTGCCCTTAGTCGTTGCATGATCCAGTTATCAAACAAACAAACAAAATGCGTGGACTATACTAGCAGTAACAGTGTTTTTACGTTGCCATTGACACAATAATTTAGGTGATTTAGAAAGCTGGTTTCAACCATACCTGCCAGGGTCAACACAGGCTGAGAGGGATACAACGTCCAAGAAGAAAAAAACGAGCTTCTCCCTACACAGAAATGGAACTCAAGTCTTCTGCATGCAATGGCGAAGCGCCTAACTTTGCACCAAAGGCGCTGTTGATAGCCAACAACACTGGAATTGCCTTAGTGTTAAAGTAAGGAAGTAAAATCTGTTGCCGTATGGGAACAAGAAGGCTCTCGTGTTGTGTTTATAACGTCATGCGTAGACATTCTGCGTTCATGTTTGTTTGTTATTGTTGTTGTTGTTGTTGTTGTTGTTGTTTTGTTGTTGTTGTTGTTGTTGTTGTTGTTGTTGTTCTTTTTATTTTTTTTCTCACACCGTATTCTTGTACTCTATTCTATTGTCACCATGTTGATAGATAGCACGTTCACTTTATTTAACAGAATGAGCCCAGAAGCTGGCATTTCCAAAAACAAAATCTTGAAACTGCCACATATGAAACCTCGCACTGGTCTGTCACAACAACTGTGGAAATCCCTCTTGCCTGTCTACAATTAATGAGAACTAGTAGTCCCACGGAACGGTATTGATTCTGCCACAGAGAATGAGTCCAATCTTCTACTCCCCCATCGCGGCATGATGTATGTAACAAACGTGTCCAAATTTCCACTGAAAGTAGGCGGGTCTAATCGGATTTTGGAATTTCGAATTCGAAATTCAGAGTTCGATGAATTTATTTTTTAAAATGTGCGAGTTTGTCAAACCCCAGGAAGGTTCTAATCAGTGCTTATAAGAAAAATAAAATGTTATTTTTATATGACTTAAGCTGCTTTTCAGACCTTTTTATACCGGCGTTTGGGATGTATTGGTTACGCGTAGTACGCAGAAGACACGAGTTCGACTCTCGTGTGGGGAGAAGTTTTATCGCTCTTTCTGCTGGAGCCATGTATTCCTTTCAACCCTAGTCGAAGCCCACCTCGTAAAAGATCTAACTTGAATAGAAAGGGAGGGGG
>NW_004798261.1:177093-183355 GCF_000002075.1 Aplysia californica | reverse complement strand
AATAGTAATTAATAGCTTACAACCAATGACCCAGTGATTGTACTCTTCAATGTGATGCAAATTTCCCCAGGGAATAAGCAAAAGGGGTGTTTTCACTTACCTACGAGTACGAAAATGATGGTGAAATTAAATAGGCCTGCGTAAAAGTAGAACCCCCGCTGTTTGTTACGAGCACGTGATTTTTAATGAGAAAGATTTATGGTGAATGTTTTGTCACGGCATACTTGTAGATTCAGTACATGGGAATCGATTATCCTATTTCTGTTAACCAAAAGGGTTTCAAACTCACGGCCTGCGGGCAAACTGGTCGCTTTTAAGGACAAGTGGGCTAACTCCAATTTCGGGGGTTTCTAGAAATCTTGATATGCACAAAAAGTGGGCATTGTCCTACCTATAGGAGAAGTTCGGTTTCATTGGTGTGTATATCTGTTTGGTTATAAAGAAAACTCTCCTTGTCTTTTAATGAAACTGAACAAGGGGCAAAAACATTACCTTCGATTTTCTAAAAAACAGCATTTTTTCGAGATAGCCCACTTGTCCTTAAAAGAGACCAATTGAGGTCCGCAGGACGATATTTTGCTTTCCAAACGCTGGGGCACCACTGTAGACTTTGCTACGGTATCAGCTTCATTAATTCCTAATGGTTATCAGCTTTCCACAATGTAATACAATGTAATATCCCAGCCATTGTCATTCCACTCTTTGGTATTGTCTTCCAATAATTAATTTCCCCTGCCTCGTTGTCCCCCTCCTTTTGTTGTTCCCTGTAGAATCGGTCAGTCCGGATGATCGTTAGACATGCTCGTACCACATCAGTTTGCGCCGTTTTACTGAAGTAAGAAGGTCTTGAACATGGCTCGATGGCGATTCAAATTTTGGTTATTACTGTCTAATTATTTGTGTGATCTCGGTACGAAATACCGATGAGATAGCAGAAACCTCTCATCTCTCCAGTGCTTGTATCCTTATTACGATGTCAACGACATTTCACAAGCATACAAAAATATGGACATGACCAAGGAACACACCAGTCTGATCATGGAGCTGACAACGATGTTCTTGTCGTTCCAAATAATATTTAGTTTGGTCACTGCAGTTGTGGTGGGGACTATCCAGGAGAGTACTTCAGGCTTGGATCCTTCATCCGATACTATTGATCCCAGATATTTAAAGTTACTGACGGTCTTCAGGATTGTTTTTTTTTTCTATGGTAACATCCGTGCCGATGGCCTTTTTGTTACGTATTATTATCAGCTATATCTTTTTTTGCACTGATCTGCATGCCATAATATGCCATAGAGGCCTTTATGATTTACCAAGTTTGTGTTTTAGTACATCAGAAATGGAATCATCTGCCCCCTGGAGCTGCGAAGAGGACTGTTCACCACTTCGGCCACAGACTACTTAGACCACAATCCATCTGCTACAACATCAACAACATCTTTCCAAGGTATAGGTTTATCGCTGTTCCAGCACCCCACCTCTGAGAATGAGGGAGAGCAGCTGCTCAAACTGCAAGTAAGGGATGCCATGGTGAAGACAGTCCCAGAACTTCCAGACTTTTATGCAAACATCAAACCTGCTCACTTCACCAATAAGAGTCCATATCCTCCTCAAGTGACAAACATGACTCTACCAGACATGGAGATTTTGAAACCACAGCTGATTGGAGCATGAATGGCCCAGAAAGTCTCCATCACAGAGGTCCATGACAAGGTAAATATCTCATGGTCTTCCCATTACGCAGACAAGAAGAGGGGTCCTGCATTCAAAGCTTGTACAATATATATCTACTATGCTGCCTCTGCTGAGAGACGAACCCACTCTGTAGCTACAGTACGACATTTTATGGACAAGATTAGGGATGCAGTGAGGTTTCTTAACCACGGACAAGTGCCTGGGATCACAGCAGATCAACCGATATATGCCATAGCCGAACAGATCCCGTCGCAGTGGCTTAAAGATTATGTGAAAGTAAATTCATTATCATGTTTGGAGGATTGCGTATTGGGATGAATGTGCTGTGTTCACTCGGTTCCCTCTTTCACGACAGTGGATGGACAGGACCTCTAACTGAAGCGGGGGTAGCTTCTACTGGCTCAGCTGATTCTTCCCTATCAGCTGCAAGTCTCACCAAGACCCGCCAAGCCCACCAAGTAACAACAGCCTGCAGCCTCTACCAGCTCTTGAGATCAGCCTACTCTACATATATGGGGAAGAATTGGCTGACCCGAAGTTTTGAAGACTGGTGTGAACATCGCAAACTGCAGAGCCCACAGTTCTGTTACTGGAACATTGTGCTATTCATCAGGTCCTTCCAACTTCAGTCTCTACCGCCAGGCCTTATGTCAGCTTATATCATATTATTTATTTGCAAACGACAACGAGAACTATGCACGGTGGTTTCCTATACACCTGACAGATATGCTGACTTTGTGGATTTCATGCTGGAAAATTTGTCACAAATCCAACAGAGATTTCTCAGGAATGGAAATTGACCAAGCTCATGAACAAGCCAATGCAGTAATCAAAGGTGATGGAGGAGCAGTCAGAATCACTGAAGATCTATCAGCACAGAGAAGACTGATGGTTGCCGGCCCTGCTGTGTCCCAGCTTGTTGCACAGTATGAGGAGGCGTCAGTATTGAGGGATGTCTCGGAGCAGGCGAAACATCAGGAACAGACACCCGCCTGCCAGAGAAGCTTCCTGGAAATGGTCCAAAGGTTGACAAGCACGCTGGAGGAAATGGGCAATCAATTTCAAGAAGAATCTGGAGATCTGCTCAGTCTGGACACCAAGGATATAGCATCCCCTTGTAGTGCTAATAGGATTGCTACTCACCCTTAAACTAGGAATTCATCTTTTGAGGCGCACTTAGAGACACTAAAACATGAAGATACAAGCTCGTTCTTGCATAATAATGAAGACAAAAATTGACTTCTTTCAGCAAGAAAAGCTTACTGTTGCCATTTCTCAAAATTATTCATTTCCTATCAGAACAGAGAATGCGATCTACATGAGTTCTTCCGTCTCGAGTAGTCATGTCCAGCTTCTCTGCAGTGGCGGTGGGTGGACCAAAATTTGGGTGGGGCTTGGATAGCTTTCTTTTCTTTACCACCTAATAGCAAGCAATAAGAACAAAACAGTAGTGATTTTTCCATAGGCCCCTATTGACGGCGAGCCATGGCATTTTGAGAACCATTCAAACGAGAAGAGTCACCTTTGTCTTCCTTCTCTTTGGTCTACGTTAAATTCTTCTGGATGCTGTGGGCGGAACCGTCTCACCTCCTAACTTCTCTAATTAATTTTCATCTGATGAAAAAGTTGCCTAAAAAGTGGTTTGATGCCCATCTGAGTGCAAAGTCCAGTGCGCTTTTCTCAAGTTGGTTTGCCATAAATCTCCGCTCGTATTGTTGGGAAGACACCGTCGAATGTTGGGAGATTCTAGAAAAGTGGAATATTCATAAGTTTGTACCATAGTATTACCATATCATACCTAACCATTGGAATTACCATACTGTATCATATTATTACCATAGTATTATATCTCGCTATAGCACACAACGCCAAATCAAACAATGCTTCCTGAACATAACATTTTGCAATACCACTCCATTCAATATCCCACAAATTCAGAGCGTGTTGTAACACATTGAGCGATCGCTACTTCAGAAACAGCTGGCTGGAAAAGCCTGTGACATCTCCAGCAATCCAACCTTCCCCCCCCCCTCTCTCTCTCTCTCTCTCTCTCTGTATATATATATATATATATATATATATCTCTCTCGCTCGCTCGCTCTCTCTCTCTCTCTCTCTCTCTCTCTCTCTCTCTCTCTCTCTCTCTCTCTCTCTCTCTCTCTCTCATTTTTCTGTGATTATTCGTGAACGAGTTCCCGCCCCTTCGATCGACTCTCATTGTCAGCCAATTTCTCTCCGCCGCAGGGGGTTCTGGGACATCTTCATTTTTGGCACCTTCCGCCATTACGTCTGCAAGAAAGAGAAGGCTCTGGCTCACTTCCAGGAGCAAAGGTCACTGCACGTGCAGAGGTCAAACCTGGCAATCCCTGTGCTGGACAAACCGCTGTCGACCAGTCTCCTGGACAGGTAGCTTTTTTGTGTTTTGGTCCTCTTCTCTCTTCTCGATTGTTCTTTTTTTGTGAGGAGATAAAGGGGAGGGTAATAAATATGGTTCTCGCAGGAGCTACTGTTTTCGTGCTCCTTGCTCGAGCTCCTCTTCAGCAATAAAACCAAAAAGGAAACTGGGAAAAAGGGGTGGAAGGTGGAGAAAGAGAAGGGCGGGAGCTAGAAAGACACGGTTAAAGAGTCAGCGGTTGGGAAAGAGTAGTCTAAGAATCTCTACTGGAATTGTCGTAGTCTGCAGCAGAGAGGGCTCGTGACTGAAACCCTACTTTACGGGGCAGACATCTTATGCATCCAAAAATCCAGACTAAGTGACAGGAACTTCAATGTTGCCGACTTTGCAACGACTCCTTACAACAGGGAAGGGCATGGACAGGTCACCTCGATACGATCAGCAATCAGACATCAGGAATTGGATATGAGTCGATGGGCGTCAGAAAACCCGCACCTGCTTGCAGTGGAGCTCACTGATCAGCCTGTGAGAAATGTTGTCAACGTCTACTCCTGCAACGGGACAGTCACTGGGGAAGAGTGGGCCAAACTTGGCGAGATGGAGGAAACACTACCTGGAAAAACAATCTTTTGTGGCGACTTCAACGCGCGAGGGAGGGATTGGGAAAAACAGTGATAAACCCCCAAGGGACGAGACTGGAAAAAGCCCTGGACAGATGTGACCTCACCTGCATCAACAATGGCAGCCTGATCAGACTAGCCACAAGAGATGGGGACTCCGACAGTGCTATAGACCCTGCACTCGTCTCGGTAGACCTAACAACAGACTGTACATGGGGAGTATTACACAACTATAGCAGCGATCATATCCCATGCACAGTGTTTGTAAAACGAGGAAGAAACAGCAACCATCAAAGACACAAACGAGTCTTCTTCTACCCCGCGGAAGGCAACGACCCCATCAGTGTACTGCAAAAGAGCTCAGGCCACCCAGAGTACAGCATAGAGTAGTGGCACAGCAGCCACCCTGGTGGAATGAAGAGACTGGGGCATTGTGGAAGATCAAACGCCTGGCGCTGAGAAGACACGAGAGGGATAGATCAGACGTGCAGTCGAAAGCTGAGAAAAAACTAGCAGATCTCAGATTCGATGAGGCAGCAAAAGAAGCCAAGGACCTAGCATATGACAACTTCCGCCAGAGCGTGAACAGTGACAGGGCCCTGTATCAGTTCTGGAACCTCTACACGTGCATGACTAATAGGAAGAGCAAACAAGCTATCCCTAATTTTCAACGAGAGGATGATATGTGGATGCGCACTGATGAAAAAAAGGCCGTGCTCAGTTTAAGAGATACCTAAAACAAACTGAAAGAAAAAATGAGGACAAGAGAAAACAGCTGCTCAACAGGATCCAACAGGACTACAAAGATAAACGAAAGACTGTGGACTGGGGAGATACCTGAAGACTGGCTGGACAGTCACCTGTCCCCAGTTCCTAAGCCAGACAAGGACCCAAGCAAGATTGCCTCATATCGCATAGTGACCATGCAAAATACCGTCGGGAAGCTGCTGGAGAGAATCGTGGCACGCAGATTGGCAATATAGCTGGAGGAAAAGAGCGTCCTACCGTCGGAACTGGGCAGCTATAGAAGAGGAAAGATCACATAGATGAATGCTGCCACTCCTACATCCGACATACATGATGGCTACGAACGGGAGGAAGAAACTCTGGTAGCAGCACTTGACCTGGAAGATGCCTATAATAGAGTTCAGTTCAGTACGACACCTTCATGAGGACTCTAGTCAACCTGAGGGTAGATCCACATTTAGTACAATGGATTGGGGCAGCGCGGCTCAAACGAAAAGTAGCACTACGTGTTGGTTGCTGGGCTTCGCAACCTACCGAGATCACACCAGGCTTACCACAGGGATCTGCACTCTCGCCAGTTCTGTTCAACGTTTAAACAATAGGGATAACGTCCAACCAGCTGGAGGGACCAGGACGTGTTCTCAGTTTTGCTGATGATGTGCTGGTGTACAGGCAGGCCAGAACCGCCAGGTTACAGCGGAGAGAGTACAGGAAGAACTCGACCGTCTAGAACAGTGGTGTGAAGCGTACAACGGGAAACTGCACCCAGACAAATTTTGTGCATTGTGGTGTACACTGAATA
>NW_004798261.1:173594-174969 GCF_000002075.1 Aplysia californica | reverse complement strand
TAGGGTCCAATTTTGTCCAACAAGAGCTGAAATGTGGAGGGTCTCATCCGGATATATTTCAGGCATTTTTCTTCGTCTGAAAGGATTTCTGCCATCAGGTGATGGTATTCACCATATATGTGTCTCTCTTTTTATTGATTCTATGTACACAATATCTACGGCGGGATTTCTCCTGTTATGGAGCCATGAAAGCATCAACAATTGAAGAACCTCTTTAGCCATCCTCATTGACTGACAAGTGACCGAATGAACCGACTGAACCGAAAGACGCAGCCACTGTGTTTGCTAGAAAAGAAGTCGGAACAGACGCGGCGAGTAACTTTAAAGTGCATCGCTGCAGCTGCGGCCACTGTGTCTGCGCACTAAGCCTGATTCCCTGTATGGACTTCTCTGTTGATATCCACCCCTTGGCGCTAATATGACCTTACGCAGTTGCAAGCGCCGTAAAACCATACTAACACTAAAAATACCCGGCGACTTGTCATATAAATGCCCCGACCGCATAACATTATAATTATGTGTCACAACACGGTGGAAGCAAGTGCTCGTCTATTTTGGAACGAACATGTGGAGTTATTGATGACACCTTATTTAAAGCTTGTTCATTTGTCTTGCTTCTGATGGAAAAATACCCGTGTTATCTTAAATAGAAGTCAGGAAATGCGCAAATAAAGGACGTTGAGTCGCTTGGTGTCAGAAGTAAAATTAGAGAGAAACTGGTCGCCAAAATTGAGTAATTTCAATAGCTCGAGTGTCCTTGAAAATTGTATATTTACACTTTGCGTGGTTTTGATCAACGGGTTGGGGTTGGGTTTTTTTTAAGCAAATCAACACAGAAATGTATTTACAAATAGAATTTGAAAATTTGAGGGTTTCTAAGATCACTGAAACTTTAGCAGTCACCAAACTTTAGTGCCCATCTTCTGGCTAATGTTACTTCAGTCACCAGTCGACCCCTCCTCCTTGCTTCATCAGTTTAATATTGCGCCTTTGTTTCAAGATATGATGTTATGGATAAATTTAAAAATTCAAGACGAGTGAACAATACAATAATTATTATAGGAAAACGCCACGAAGTCCACTTGCTCCAAAAGTGACAAGCGTCTGGTTCCACTGTGTTGTCACACATAATTTCAATTTTATACCTTTCATTTCCAGACCCGGGAATGTCTTGGGCTCTTTGGTTGGATTAAGGAGAATGCCTGGGCGTGAACGGGTTAAACAGGTTTTTGAACAGACACCTCAATGATCACATTTTTTAACACCCCGCCCCACTTCCCCCCTCCCCTTCCCCCCCTCTAAATGACTATATGATTCCCTTCCTAAAAACTGTCCTCATTTAACGCGTAATACTTATACTCGTTGATCCTGCTTT
>NW_004798261.1:169710-173494 GCF_000002075.1 Aplysia californica | reverse complement strand
AGTCCTACCCTTTGTCCACTTTTCATTCAGAATCACTTCCCTATTTTGAAATTACCCCCCCCCCCTAAAAAAGAATCAGTAGAATCTCGATCTTGCGAATCCATGGTTGGTTCTAGAAATGTATTTTTAAAAACCACCAAACAAACTGCCGCATGTATATGATCAAATGTAGATACGTTAGGACAAGCCTATCAGCATAACCATGCCATTCGAATCTGTCATTTTAAATCCTCAAAATACAAAGACATTCAGTGTTTGCCAGGTGACAGTGTTATTCTGGATTCGGTCAAATACATAATATCATGTATGCAGGGATGATCCCCCTCCTCCTTTCCTCAGCGACCCCTCAGTAAGTCGACGTTACTCCAGTGACATCCCCAGCCGCCCCCCCCCTCTGCCTTGGACGAAACCTACAGCAAATGTCTACGGCACGACAGTCGCTGCTGCAGACACTCACTCGACCAGAGGAGGAGCAGACGGTCAACGGCAACTACAGCAGCACCATCATCAACACAACCACCACCGCACCACCACCAGCAGAAGCCCCTACCACCTAGCCCCCACCACCACCACCGCCCCAACCACCCACGAGGAGACGATAGTGGTGATCACCCAGGGCTATCTCATGCCTCGCTCTCCATACATCTCCTCTGACAACAACTCCCTCTTCCCATTCCCGCCCCGAATCGTTGACGGCGTACACTACCGCATTACATCGACCGTTCCTCTAGCTACGGAGGCAACTCCACGGGAAGTTGCCACAGCCTCGACAAGGGAGACGAACAGACGGACCGAGTCGCCGTAGAATACTTGCCGGGGATACACGGAAAGACGCCATTCTCCTTCCAATGGAAGTCGTGCGGGGATAAGGCGCGCCACTCGTTCTTGGCGCTGAAGGCGGGGCTGAACAGCTGCGCACTACAGAACAAACAAAACCTGACCACGACGGCAGAAGTCTCCACACTCCTGGAGAACGAGGACGAAAACTGTCCGCCTGCAGGGCCCGATCCTCCATCACCACGGCCGTCTCTAGACGTTCACAGCTACGGTGTCTCCACGAACAAGGAAATTCCTTCAGTTGTTGACTCGTTATCTGCAGCAGATCAAGACTCGCCTTTAGCAGAAAGTGGCAGCGCTGACTCCAGAAACTCCCCACATGCACAAGCACCACAAAGTATCCTGTCGTCTGCAGCTATCGCGAGCACTGGCCCAGTTTCGCACTCACACTTTTCCCCTCAGTCCGATTTTCTAGAACTGCCTCGGAACCATCTTGAGAGACCAAAGACACTCGCCGCCCACTCATCTCCTCAGCGCGCAGTCAGCTACGAGACTCTGTCCCTTCCTTTCTCCCCGTCACGTACACTCAGTTGTTTCCCCTAAATGTCCCGCATAAATGAGAAATCGACTTCTTCCCTCTCGCCGACCGGAGCAACAACAGCAAAGCCCAACTCACCGACCATCAAAAGATCTACTTTATCTTTGTCACCAATGACCAATACAACAACAGCAACATCAGCAACAAGTAGGTCACACTCGCTCACGCCCCCCGCAGACCGCGCCCCGAGTCTGTTGTCCCCGCTGTTCCGACGATCCCCGAGTCTGTCCCCAACACCTGGCGGTGGTCACTCCTACGACGCAGCGCCCTTTCTAGGCCACAGGTCTCTGTCTGCCCGCTCAGTCTCAGCAGCAACAGCAGCAACAGCAGCAACAGCAGCAACAGCAGCAACAACAGCAACAACAGCAGCGTCATCAGTTCGAGGATCGTCTTCCTCCAACACCCTTCTCGTGCCATCACCCATCCCTTTACGTCGCCCAGACAGCTCCACAAGCTCCAAATCCTCACCCCTCACCCCTCTCTCCCCCTTCTCCCCCCTCACCCCAAGACTGCCCTGTGTATTTGATTAATAAATGTCTCATCCAGCCCTCCGCTGTATTCTTTCTACTTGGCAGAGTTTCCATTCTTTTCCTAATGTATGTTTTTGTTTCAGTCGGGTTTTTTTTGTTTTTTGAACGAGCAGACACATAAATAAATAATATGTGAGACAACGTGGTGAAATCAGGCGCCCATCAAAATAATGAAACCAGAGAAATCGGCATTTTTCGGCCAGTTAGAGAAATCTTTTTCGAATTTTTGTTTCTTGGCTCAACTTCTTGTATGTCCATTTAAAAACACTTTTATGTCTGGATTTTTCTGCAAACGTTCATCAAAAGCATACAAAAAATGTAAATTTGCAATTTCCAAGAACACTCAAGTTTTGGAAGTCCCCAAACTTTGAAAGACATTTCCACGCTAATCTTCCCACTAACACCAGGCAACACCCACCTTCTTCATTGCAAATATTTTGACTTCTATTTAAAGTTAAGATAAATTAAATGTGTATTTTTCGCCAAAAGCGAGATGAATGAACAAACTTTAAAATGATACATTTACTAATAACTCCTTATGCCCTAAAATTAACGAGCACCTGCTTCCACTGCGTCGTGACCCATTCATTAATCTGCACAATCAGCAGCAGAGCAAAGACAACGTTCAGACAAGTTCCCAACCACTGTACACAAATCAGAAACTCGAATTTGCAGATTAACTCATAACATTCATGGGTTGCTGTTTTTTTTTTGGTTTTTTTTGTGTTGGTTTGCTGGTTGTTGTTTTTTTGTTGTTTTTTTTTGGGGGGGGGTTGGGGGTGTGTGTTGTGGTTTTTAAGTTTCAGAGAAAGGAAACAGAAGTGAAAAACAGATAGGAAAGAGAAAGTTATGTCTTTTGTGTAAGTTCCCTAAAACATCAACAAGTCTTAGTGACAGCAAATTGGATCCTGGAGCGCTAGTAAAGTCGGTGAAATCTCAAGGCCTTCCACTAAAAGATGGGATAACATGTTCAATGTGTTCCGCGCGCTCATACGACCTTATCTAGCATCTGCGTTCGTTGCCATTTTTTGTGCAAAAGTTGCCAAAAGTTGCCACAAAAATGGCAAAAGTTGCCAAATAAGTTGCCATTAATTTTCAAGCTTTCTACTTTCCGTGACGACATAATATAGCAATATGTTGATAGAGGTAACTTAATCTAACTTAATCTAAAACACTAGAATTTCTTGTGCTCTGTTTTAAGAATCCAGAATATCATTTGTAGCCACACAGAGTGTAAAAGTGTGAAAAATAAAGGTTTTACAACAAAATGAAATCAAAATTAGAACAGCAAATAAACAAACACAAAAATTAGCAAATAAGGGAGTGTGTCAACCCGTCCATAGACTGACCGCTTTAACCCAAAATGCATGTAATTCCAGAAAAAGTACAGGATATAACATGTAAATTATGGAATCACTCACAAGGGGCCTGCAAGTGTCAGTTTTCGGTTTTGGAGGAGACACGTTCTAACATAACACATTTCTTTTAAAGGTAGGAAGAACATTACGTAATATATACACAACAAAATAGAAAAACAACACATCAGAAGAATAACGAGAAGAAAAAAAATTAACACACCAACAAATTAAAACCCAACAAAGACAGAAACATGAAAGAGAAACAGCAATATAATAAATAGTATGTAATATAGCCTACTTATATTCTTCACTTGAAAATTACAAATCAACATGATATTAACAAGTGAGAAAAGGACGAAGAAAGTGCACAGGCTCTGAGCGCTTTAATATACAACACAATGTACAGCAGTAACATAAAACGTTGTGTTTTGGCCAAAAGAAATCACTCCAAACACTCTATGTTATTTACTTTCCTGCAGGGATCAATCAAAAGTTGGGTCTGACTGTGCATGCAGAAGCTC
>NW_004798261.1:165001-169610 GCF_000002075.1 Aplysia californica | reverse complement strand
CACACCTTTTCCCCGTCCTAACTGATATAAATCGTGCACTCATTTCAGTCAGTTCTGGGTATCCTGCCTTTTAGCTGAAACTAAGAGCTACGAGTAACAAGGAACAAAATCGATTGTCGCACGAAGGGACATAACCATCGAATTAAAGTGACACATACTCGTACTTCCACGGTTGTCTCTCTTACATTTTTCGCGATGAAGAGCGGGGAAAATAAATTAATAAAATCTAACTTAAACAATTTTTGGGGGGTAAGTGTTTTACAGCGCTCGCCACTGCTTAATGTCATATGAGCACGCGTGACACATTAAACATTTTCAGTTGGTAGAAAAAAAGTTCGTAGGATAGTGTCCAATAGTACACTTCGGAACTTCACGGTGACGGTAGATGGTTCAGGTAGGGAACGGGATAGAGGGTGCCCACGTCCCTCGTGACTCATTGGAGCAGAGGAAGATAGGACTAACGCTAACATTACTTAAACGCAATCCCATATCATCACTCACCACCTCCGTTATATCTAAAATTACCATTGCTCTCAGATCAATGACGTATCTATAATTCTTGAATCTATATCTGTAACATTTACTTGTCATACTAAGTATGCACGTAATACACTATTGGACACTATCATACGCACTTTTTTCTACTAATCAGATGGTGTCAATCTCATATGATTATAAATGGGCAAGGGATAGAAATAAGGAAAAAACAAAAAGTAAATGTAACCCCAATCCATACGTCGTGTTTTACTATCGTATCCATACGACGTGGGGAGCTCTGTGCCACCACTTAACCCTATCTGTACGTCGTGTTTTACTATCGTATGCATACGACGTGGGAAACTCAGTGCCAGCAGGGCCGCGTTACCCGTAAGGCTGTTTAGGCTGTAGCCTAGGGCCCCGCGCCTCAGGGGGCCCCGCGCTTGCAAACTCGACGTTTAAAAATGTTTTTCAACCCAAACAATTGTCGTCTTGTTGAAGTTGAACTGTTGTTGTTGTTTGTATTTGCTGTTGTTTTTACAGTTGTTGTTGTTGTTGATGTTGATGAGAAGGATGTTGTTGCTACCGCTGTTGCTGTTGTGGCTGCTGCTGATAGGTTTCTGCTGCCTCATACTTTGTAACAGAAATAGATCTATAAATGTGCTTGTCGTCGTCTTAATCCACATTATTGGTGGATACCGGTAGGCCTACATCTAATCACGTTTTACAGTATAGCTTTCCATCAGTACGGGGTTACAATGCGGTAGTAGTAGCATCAACGCCATCCAGGGGCCCCGGCCCCGCGGCTCATGGACAGCCTAGGGCCCCGCACTTAGTTAACGCGGCCCTGAGTGCCAGCACTTTCCTGAGAGGAAATTTACTCGTTAATCCGATCCGTACGCTTTGCATAGCAGTCTGTCAAAATGATTTTTTGGGAAATACTGAAAGTTTCCAAGGGATCTCCGCACAAGAAGTATTCTAAAAGGTTGAAGAATGCAACTCTGGGGGTATTAAATGACCCCAGGGCGTACGGGTAGGGTTAAGAAAGACGTCAGGACAAAATGGAAGCCCCACCCTTGTCGCTGACATCCTCGCCCTTACCAGCCGCCCACCCAGGAACAACAGTTGGCGGGAATATCTCCTATCAACCCACAACATCTGGGTTGTTGCTGTTGTGGTGGTGGTGGTTGTGATGTTGGGGTTGTTGTTGTTTTTTTTTACTTTGTTGTTGTTCTTGGTGTAGTAGTAGCAGCAGCAGCAGTAGTAGTAGTAGTAGTAGTAGTAGTAGTAGTAGTAGTAGTAGTAGTAGTAGTTGTTGTAGTTGTAGTTGTAGTTGTAGTTGTAGTTGTAGTTGCAGTTGGTGGTGGTGGTGGTGGTTGTGGTGGTGGTGGTGGTGGTGATGGTTGTGGTGGTTGTGGAGGTGGTGGTGGTTGTGGTGGTAGTGATTGTGGTGGTGGTGGTGGTGGTGGTCGTACGACGACGTCGTCGTTGTCGTTGTCGTTTTTGTTGTTTTTGTTTATTGATTTTGGGGTTGTTTTGTTGTTATTCTTTTTTGTGTGTGGGGGGGGGGGGTATTAAATAATAAACCATATGAACGAATCATACGCACGCAACAGAGACACTGTAGATGGTCACTCTGGTTTTGACAATCTCTGTGGGGGTTTCTCTGTTGCGTGCGTATGATTCGTTTATATGGTTTATTATTTAACACCTCTGACGAGTTTCGGGTTTTAAAAAACACGTTCGTCAACAGGGTCCTTGACTCATGCAGCCTAGCTTCTGATCCTAGCTTCTTTCAGTTACATGCTAAAGGTTAAGCTAGAGTTGTACGTGTAATTAGTTGATACTTGTTTTTTCCCTGCACAGACAGATCTAGATGAGGCAAGACTGGCCACAGTTTGTCTTTAGTATCTACCAGTCTACCACTTGTCAAGAAGGCATTCGGTGGTATCCCGTTATACCGCCAACCCTGTTGTACCGCAAAATTTATACTCGTCCCATGGTAGTCGGTATAACGAGGTTTTACTGTATTTTAGAAACTTAAAGAAGCGTAAATTTGACCACAAGTGATCTAGCTACTAAAGACTTTTTTTTTGGGGGGGTAAGTGTTTTACGGCGCCCGCAACTGCATAAGGTCATAGGGGCGCGCGGAACACATTAAACTCAGTCGGTAGGAAATTTTGAATTTCACCTGGGTGGCTGCCGGTACTCTTATCGATTTTAGACTACCAAGGGATCTTTAACGTGCGCAACTTGCACACGGGCCCTCCAAGGCTTTTTGCCCTTGTCCGAGAAGGCTCGGTGAAGATCTTTCCTACCAGAAGATCAGGGGTGTGACTGAAAGACAGCAGTAAGAGGGAGCCAAGGAGTAGCAGTAGAAAGGCTGCAGAAAGAGTCAGGAGCCTAGAGGAGGGGGTAAAGGAGGTAAGGGGTGGGGGCAGAAAGAGGAGACGAAAACAGACGACAGAACATCGCTAGAGAGCAGGATTATCTTATTACACTACAGGGTGGATTCATCAAATTAAACCTTACTGAAAGCGCAATCCACTGAGTTATGTAAGATGTTAATTTTAATAATTGAGACAGTATTTTGTGCACAAACCAACTAGATCCAACATTTTCAAGCTGACAAAAAAAATTAAAACAAAGATGGAAAATTATATGATATTGCTAGTAATAAAAGCACCCTAATATATCACGGAATCATCATACATGGCAGTTTTATACATCAAAATAGAACTATTGTCAAGCTGTACACATTGAACCAAAATTATTTTAAATAGGCAGGTAGGTGGGTGGTTGAGAGGGTAGGTGGCTAGGTAGGTAGGTAGGTAGGTAGGTAGGTGGGTAGGTAGGTAGGTAGGTAGGTAGGTAGGTAGGTAGGTGGGTGGGTAGGTAGGTGGGTAGGTAGGTAGGTTCGTGTTTTATTCAGTGTTTTAGGTCATTAGACAACATCACATAAAACTAAAACATACACATTTTACATAAAGAGACTTCCGTGAATACAGCGTAAATGGTAAATGACATACACACATTTTATCAATAACATCTTAAAATCTTGTTGAGTTGTTAAACAGTGTTTCCAAAAATAAAATAGTATAGGTTGTACATATTATAACTTTTCTCATGGGTTAACCATTGTATACGTTTTATCATTGGTGAACAATTTCCTTAGATAAAAGAAGCTTGAACAATGAAAACTAAGTAAAATTCATTTTAAGTTTTACAAGAATTACCCCTCCCACATATTAAGGTGAATTTCAACGGTAAAGATTAGTATTCAATGGCAAGCTATGAGCCTTAGGTTCCAGTGTCGTGGGAGGTAGATGCTATACTCTGCTGTTCCTTAAAAATAATTGTAAGAGAGATTACGTTGTCCTAGCAACAGTCCTCTTTTTATATTTTGCCCTCAATGATCAACAAACCTACTTTTTATTACACTGAGAAATAACTTTGTGCTTTCATAGCGTAAAAGAAACCTAATTGAGTATAAATTTCTCTGCTTTAGATGTCTTGAAATTTTCAGTATTCTTAACTGAGAGAGAGTGGGAAGAGAGAAAAGCCCATCGAAATGCATTAATTAAGTCACACATGACAACAATTTTCATTAAAGATAACCCCCCGCCCAACAAATAGATCTAGGCCTAAAAGAAAGAAAAATACAAATAGGCCCACGTTCATCATATATGGGATCAAGACAATAAATGTTGTGGTTATAACAGAAAGCAACATAGATATCTAGCTATTTTTCATCATAAGAAGGCAATTCTAATAGAGTAATCAACATTATTCACTATAAAAAAGAAATCTCCGTGAATCCCGTCAACTAGATCTAAATCTAGTCCTAGATATCTAGATATCTAAATCTAGCCTAGTAGCCTAGTACTACGTTACGGCTCTATAATATAATAATATAGATCTAGATCTAGCCCTAAATAATGTAGGCTTAGAAGTGAAGGCAATAGCAATTTTGTAATGACAAGGCCTAGACCCAGCTTGTCCGGTTATGCAGTGAATACCATTACAACTACCACTAACATGTATTTATTGTCTCACCCTGAATCAGTGATTGATTAACATTGTTGACTTTTAAAATAATGAGATATGGGCGCTTTTTCGATAGTCCCCCCCC
>NW_004798261.1:162590-164304 GCF_000002075.1 Aplysia californica | reverse complement strand
ACATGGGCGCCGTGGCGTACTATCTAGGTTACTAAATAGCAATAATACAGCGTTCTTTCTACAACTAGATCTACAAACAAATGTATTTAATTAAATGGATAGAGATAGAGAAAGAGGCTTAAAAAAAGAACCCCCAAAAAACCCTTTATTTCTTCATCAGCACTTTATCTACGAAGTGGTTTATTTCTTATTGACTGAATCAAAGCGTATAGGGCCTATAGAACTTTTAAAAAGAAGTATGAAAAGATGTGGGTGTCATGGGAACCTCGCAATCACCCCACCCTCTCTCTCCTCCAAAATCACAATACCCCCCCCAAGTTTGGCTGTAAATTAAATCAAAATGAGCCGTAGAAAAAACAAATTCCTGAGTTTTTTCTGCCATTAAGTGTAGGAAGGCAAAAGCTCTTCATAAAGCAAATTCAGCCAAACAAATGATGAATACATGTAGATCTACTAATCTAGTACTTAAAAAATCGAGTTAAACTTTCCCTTGTGACATTTGAACAGGAAACTGTATTTTTCATTCTTACGTTCAGTTATTTTTTTAAAGTATACCAAATGAGTAGTGCTTTCTTCTGTATGTATTAAACTTTGGGGTTTATATTGATTTTAAGAACTAAAGTAGACGAGTTACAGTACTTAATCTAAAGCTCCTTCTATTGCTGTTTTAAGTAAGTCTAATTTTAGACATTCGTAACACAAGAGTGATAACTCTGGACTTACTAAAGATAAAAAAAAGTGAACTTAATGTTATTTTGTAGCCTGGTCATTTTTTTTTCTACACAGAGTAGTGATAACTGAAACAAAAAACCTTTACTAATTGGGTTTTTGGACAACATTCAATAAAACAAAAACATTAAAAAGTACACTGTTTGATAAAGAAATTTCCTGCCCATTGTGAAAAAGATCTAGCTGCTAGTCAACCTTAACTTCACATGGCCCAGAACCTTGCTGATAGCTCTTTATATATAAAAAACAACAACCGGAGTGAGTATTTGTGTCTATAAGACATATCATGAGCTAAAAATAGATGATGTCATTAAAAAAACAGACATCACTGATCTGCCTGACAGAAGCAGTGATACGTTGTTTAAATTCATTCGAGCAAACACATATATAAGACACTGTGCATATATAGCAAGCTCAGCACCAAGCGCACTCTGACTTTGGTTTCCTTTGTCGATAATAAGCTTAGAATATAATATATCCTATACATTACATCATGCATTTTAGACACGAGCCTATCTTTGGCTGCTTCCATCCATAAAAATAATTATGATTGATGATACTGTTATTATGACTATATTTAATATATATCTTAAGTCAGTGAGTCATTGTCAAATGAGTGAAATTAGTATCTCAGATTAGTAGGTCTAGCTTGTTTAAGTAAGTAATTTAAACACAAAGACGAGGCAAAATTGCAGTGGTTAGATTTGATATCAATTAACTGAAAGGTAGGCTTTGATCTGACCAGGCTCTTAATCTTTTTGAATATTTTCTTCAAAACATAGATCTGGAACTAATCTGTCAAAATTCTTATCAATCTTATTCTTACTAGTGAAATGCAAGAGGGGTTCCTTTCGAGGCTCTGTTAGTACACTGATAAGTTAAACGCAACAGTGTTGCACCATCCTTTCTGGTCTCGTGTTATTGTAAAAAAAAAGTCTCTTAGGCTGTAGATCTCCTCCTCCTCCTCCTCCTCCTCCTCCTCCTC
>NW_004798261.1:158619-160630 GCF_000002075.1 Aplysia californica | reverse complement strand
GCTGGACTGAAACAAATAGGTTTTGAGTGCTGATTTAAATTTTGATAAAGTGGTGGACTCCCGTAGATGAGCTTGGTAAAACGTTCCACAAGGAGGGAGCGTGGTGTGAAAAAGCTCCCCCTCCGAGTCTCTGACTTTTGCTTTGGACAGGTCTTAAAAATCTTTTCGTCGCCGATCTTAAAGGCCCAGATGGTATATATTCGATGACCATGTCACAAAGATATGATGGTGCAATGTTGGTGACGCACTTAAAACAAAGAACAATAATTTTTTACTGAATTCGTGCATTCACCGGGAGCCAATGTAGTTGAATTAGCATTGGTGAATATGCTCTTTGAGAGATTTCTTTATAAACTTATGCGAACAGCTTGGTTCTGGAGTCGCTGTAATCTATTTAACGTTTCAGTGGGAAGGTTTCCAAACAAAGAATTGCAGTAGTCTAGACTGGAAAGGAAAAAAGAAGAGATGAGGGTTTTGATGGAATCAACACTAAGATATGTTGACATTTGTCCTATTCTGCGTAGTTCTAGATAAATTACCTTACGTAGATGGTTTATATGATGGTGCATAAAGAGTTTGCAGTTAAAAAGAAACGCCTAGATTTTTCGCTTTTTCTGTGACTATTTTCCCCCGATTCGGGGACCAAAAAATGCCCAAAAATCGAGCCACGATTGATAGGTCGCGGCCGCGACAAACGCAGATGCTAGTTCTATGTGTCGTTATTAATAACCCTCCATAGATCTAGATCTAGATCTAGACAGCACACGAGTGAACACAACACATTAAGATAAAGAGCAGCACCCTTCATAGGCAACACTTCATATCTGTAGCGAAAAACTGTTTGGAACTGTAGGATTTCTTTATATAAATATTTACTGCGGACATTTTTTGGACCGATTGAACCATAATGTATACAAACAATTTTTGGTAGGCCTATAATATAATTATAGATCTATATATATGTGCGGGGAAAGGATGTGATTTCAGAGTGTTCGGAGAAATAGTGCCCAGCTTTCTTTTTCCCGACCGTTCAGAGAAATAGAGCCCAGCTTTATTTTCCCGAACGTTCGGAGAAATAGTGCCGGCCGAAAATAAATCCCAAAATTCGGCGAAATGATGTTCTCACGGTGGATTTACTCCCCGTATACCTTAATCCTAAAGCGTTTTGTCAAGTTTTAAACAATAAATATATATTACTCACAAGATACAGTTAGTTTTTAAAAAACATATTTTACTGATTGAATTCTTTAGATCTGCTCAATATAGGAACTTTAGGAAGTGGGGGCCTTGAATTTTCGCAGTTATTTGTTATGTTCGCCCGGCTCTGAGAACGAGCCCAGTTTTTTCATTCATTGACTCAATTGGCGAGAAGCAGCGAAAATTGGTCTTGGGTCACTCACTTTGAGGATGGACTGCTTCGGGGCAACCGAACGCACTAAAATACCAATACTTGTATGGGAATGTAGGATGGCTGGGCTTTCTATTGGTGTATAGAAATCTTTGATAAAAAGCCTACATCTAGCAATTTTTTGGTAAAAATGCACATCTTTTAAGCTTGCGTCATCATTTCGTTTAGAGATCCAAGATTTTAAAGTTCCAAAATAATGGGCGATAACTGCCCTTTCCAGGGATGTCATTACTAGTCTATTTTTAAATTCTGCTTTGAGGCGGAGCAGTTGCAATTTTAGTGAAGCGACTCAACGATTTTTTGGACGAACTTATCACTCACGCAACAATATGACGCCAAATTTATAGAAAAAAGAACGTTCTCAAAATATATATTTAGAAACAACACAGACATTCAAATTTTACATATAGAAAAGACAGAAAGTTGATTTTTCTAACTGTTTTTCTTTCTTTCATAAAGAATCACTGTGGGCTGAGAAATAGGAAGAGAAAGAAACAGTAATCGGCAGCTTTTTTCCCCCGAGTCGGAGAATTTTTTACCAACCGGAAGCGCGCGCTTGTGGTACATGTACCTACCTACACCCTCTATGCAGATCCCTATCCC
>NW_004798261.1:153148-158509 GCF_000002075.1 Aplysia californica | reverse complement strand
ACAAGTCAGCCTTCGCCCCTGTCTAATACTAATACCCCCAACTCTAACGAGGTATCCAATTCTGTTCTTCGTCTTCTATTGAGTGTAAATGCAGTATTTGCTTTTTGGAAAGGTTAGATCTAATACCAGGGGCGAAGCGTCTTCATAATCAAATAATCACTGCTTCCCTTATAATATAAAGTTTGGTTACAACCACGCAAATTCACCCATAGCCTAGATCTAAGGCTGGGGCAGTATAGCCCAGGCTACGTACTACGTTCAAAATCTAACAGACTTCTACTCTATGAGGTCACCAAAAGGCTGTGTGCCGTGTGCAAAAAACTTTTTTAAAAACGTTTTTATGATTTGCCACAATATAATAATATACCAAAAATAGACCAAAACCCTTCCCCCCCCCTTTCAGGCCTCTTCCGTAAGCAGCCGCACGCGCTGATTATATCGACTTACAATTAAACTGGTCGAGTTCATCCTGGAAAGAGAAGGGGGACTAACTCCAAGTATAAGCCTGGCTGCTGTGAGGGCCATGCTTTTTCCCCAGATTTGTTCCCACCGATAATCAAATTTATGGCGTGATTATGGCACCGACTTTTGGCCAGGCAAGGCTAAATCAAGACTGCCAAATTTGAAACCAAATTAATAATGGTACTGTTATCGTTGTTTCTCCTAAAATAATATTAATGCTATGCTCTTTCTTTTTGTGTATTCACATTTTCAGTTAAATTTATTTTTTCAAAAATCTCCGAAACCGTTATGCCCACTCCAGATGAAAAAAATTATAATTGCATTTTGCCCAGAGTTAGAAATATGGACTGAGACATTACCTCCATTATTTTGGCGTGTGTTTATTATGAACTAGGAATTTGTTTCATTTTCATTCACAACTCTGAGACTCGACAGTTAAGTTACTCAATGATGATGATAATGATATTGTCTCGCATAAAAATCGCTGTTAATAATTAATTGTGTGTATTTGTGGTAAATCTTTTCAGTGTTCTCGTGTATTGTAGAGGAATTCTTCGGTGTTAATCGCAGCAAAATGTGCACTGTTTCGGAAATAAAGCGTTTAATTCAAACAAGAAGCTTTGACTTTTCAGCAAAGCTGTCTGCTAAGGAAAGAGGTAGGCCTACCCCTATTTTCACCTTTCTTGGAAAGAGACAATGTAGGTTTCAAGACCAGTATGAAAGGACATGGCTTTGTGATTGTGAGGACAGGAAAGCGTTGTTTTGTTTTCCTTGTTTATTTTTTAGATATGGCGTAAATGAGTGGACAACAAGTGGTGTGAGCGACTTGGGAAACTTAACAAATAAGATAAGAAAACATGAAAAAAGTGGGGACCATATTGCAGCTGCAGCCTCTCTGACAATTTTGGGAAAAGTAAGAATAGATGAAGCTGTGAACGAGGGTGTTCGTGTTAGCAGGGAACATTATAATGCTGAGGTGAGCAAGAATCGCGAACTGCTTGCCCATCATATAGAAGCTACTCTTTTCGTAGTGTGTCAAGGGCTTGGATTCAGAGGTCACAAAGAAGGTAAGTGCAGTGACAACCGGGGAAATTTCATTGAGCTACTAGTCAGGTTTTCGCACATCTCAGCTAATGAGAAGTTGCGCTGCGCTTTGAGGGACGAAAATTCAGTTTTCAGCGGCCTCAGTTCGGAAATTCAGAATGACCTTATTGAATGCATATTTGATGCTACCCTTGATGAACTTAAATTTCGCATAGCATGTGCGCCGTATATTTCCATAATGGCAGATGAAACGACGGACGTTTCTAATAATGCTCAGCTTGCGTTGAGCGTTAGACTTGTTCACGATGGCCAAGTTTATGAACATCTGATAGACGTTGTTGACGTATCGGAAGATAGAACGGCCAAAGGCCTGTCATCGGTGATACTAAAGAGTTTGAAAAATGCTGGTATTACTGTTAACACTCTTATTGTCGGTCAGTCATACGATGGGGCGGCTAACATGTCTGGTTACAAGAATTCTGTCAGGAAGCACATCCAAGATGTGTGGTCAAGTGCACATTTCTCCCATTGTTATGCACACAAATGGGCTCTCGTTGTCAGAAAAGCCTGTGATGCAATCGGTGATGTCAGCAAATTTTTGGGAGAGGTACAGAATTTGTGTAACTTTTTAAAATCTTCTCCAAAAAGAGCATCGCTATTAAAGTGTGTGCTCCCTGGTGCTTGCCCAACTCGTTGGCTTTCCAGGGGTAAATCAATAGCTGCTTTGGAAGTTAACTACGCTGACGTTTTAATGGTGTTGACAAATCACCAGGGCTGAAGCCAAAGGTCATCTTGTGTGCATGCAGCGTCAGAAATTCATTTTTCTGCTCAAAACATTTAAAAGAATCTTCAGCCTTTCTGATCCGATGGCAATGATGCTTCAACGGAAGAACATTGATCCTGTTTTAGTTGAACTGAAAATAAAAGACTACGCCACATGTTTGTCTGGCATGCGCTGTGATGATAGTTTCCATAATCTGATAGCCGAGTCAGAGAAACTGCAAGCTTCACATCCTGTGCGCTCTCGGACCCCTTGCATGCGTCATACGCTAGACAGTGGCTACACAGCGAGTGGGGAGGACGAATGTGATCAAACAACATGTTTAAAGTCAATTCTATATGAAATCATAGACACACTCCAAAAGGAGCTGGAAACCCGCTTCTCGGACATTGCCAAATATCAGTGGGTGCAACTGATTCACCCAGGGAATTTCGATCGCTTGAACGAAATTTGTCTGCAGTGGACAATATTTTGCAAAGCTTGTATGACATGTACCTCTCCGTAGTCAAGGATAAAGAGGCACTGTGTAGTCAGCTGCAGGTTCTGTACAATGACACTGCCGTCAGATCGGCGCTGAGTGATGCAACTGACGCTGCGTCCCTTTTGCTTGTGATGCACTCGCTGGACCTGCTAACAACTATGCCAATGGTGGCGACAGTGCTGTCACTTGCTGTGACTGTGTCTTTGACAAGTGTTGATTGCGAGCGTACCTTTAGCGTTCTCCGACGTGTAAAAGACTACACTCGCTCAGCGATGGGCCAAGACCGACTGAAGCATATGATGGTTTTGTCAGTTGAGAGCACTGTTGTGAAAACGCTGGAAGTATCTAATATCATTGATAGGTTTGCAGCGAAAAAGGAAAGGCGAATAAATCTACTGTACAAACAGTAAAAGGTAAGTCGCCCTGTTGACAGCCAGTGCTTTTTATGTTATTCATGCATGCTGTATAAGCTGCTTCGTTGGGGTTGATATTTTTCAACTCGTTCTGCCTTCCATTTAGTTCGGTTGGGCATTTTCCCCTTTAATTTTTTTTTTTATTCTGTTTTTGTTTTGCAGAGATTTCTAGACCTACCTGTATTTACTTTGAAAACTTATTTTACTCTGCATGTGACACAGGCGTATGAAACTGGACAAAAAGTGAGGGAAATTTTGGGTGGGCTTATCCCCAGCAATTTCTTTGCATCACTCTGATTACCCTGTCAGACAAGTCAGCCTTCGCCCCTGTCTAATACTAATATTGTTTTATTGTAAGCCTTTGTCGGGGTTCTAAAAATGAAACGACTCTATTTGTTGATGGGATCAATGGATGAATTATGATATCTTTGTTGTAGATTGCATCATGAGATAAATCAAACATATTATAATAAGGAGGAGGGTTACATGAGGAGAGACACAGAGAGACAGAGAGAGAGGGGGAGAGAGAAAGAGAGAGAGAGAGAGAGAGAGAGAGAGAGAGAGAGAAGGGGAGAGAGAGAGAGAAAGAGGGGGGAGAGAGGAGGGGAGAGAGAGAAAAGAGAGAGAGAGAGAGAGACGAGGGGCGAGAGAGAAAGAGAATAAGAGAAAGAAAGAAGGGAAAGGATTACAGACAGACAAACAGACAGACAGACAGACAGGCAGATAAACAGTCAGACAAACATACTGACAGACAAAGAGACATATCCATTGTATCAGTTAGCACAAAAAACGAGATTGTAAATGATTATCGACCCTAAGCTGCTTTACAGTATCTACTCACTCGAGTACTCTCTACAAAAGCATGCACATAAATGTGTGCAAACTTCTCAATCATGTCGAAAAGGTCTCTGGAAACAGATGGGAGCAGGGAGAAGTTTGTAGCGTCAACAAAAGATATCGGGATTGACATGACATGAGCTGCACAAAGTCAAGTCCTTGGGCGGACAAACGGTTTGTTGAAGATCAAAGACCTTTAATTGGTCGCTTTTAAACACAAGGGGGCTATCGCGAAAAATGCTGTTTTGAGGAAATCGAAGATAAAGTTTTTGCCACTTGTTCAGTTTCTTTAAAAGACAAGGAGACTTTTCTCTATAACCAAACAAATATACACATCAATGACACCAAACGTCTCCTATAGGTAGGGCAATGCCCACTTTTGGTGTAGGTCAAGATTTCTGGAAACCCCCGAAATCTGGGTTAGCCCGCTTATCCTTAAGGGCTGGTGGGGCACCTATAAATTGTGTTTTTGGGTGAAATTATGAAAACTGGGATTATCACTTATTTTATTTCCTGGATATTTCCAGAACAAGGTCCGAAAACGTATCAAAGCGTTTCTGTACCCTAAAGGGGTGTTTGAAGGGATTTTAGAGCAGGGGGTAGGGATTTTTTGGAAAGTAAATAATTTCCACTTTTTGTCTCAAAAAGCATGTTTTGCACCGCATTATGCTTCAGTTTTATTAAGAAAGCTTGACCTTTTTCCTGTTTTTATTTTATTTTATTTTGTTCTGTTCACAGTTATCCAATAAGCCGATTTTTAAGTGCCATAAAATAAAAACTAAAGCATATAATATAAAAAATCTTCAAGCCACTTTTTAGATCTATACTTTTTCTACCGACATGCCAAGTTACAAGTGCATTAGTTGATAAACAAGTGAATAAAACGGAATCAAAATAGATATACAAAACCCAATATGGTCGCCGTTTCCATGGCAACCGAACCAGATTTATATTTTGTACAATAGATTTAAAATCCCCAAATGACACATGATGCCCCATTGCAAATATGAGCTCTCTAGGGTTTGTAATAACCGAGACAGCCTTCAGGTGCCCCACCAGCCCTTAAAAAGGAATTAAGATTTAAACACATACATGAATGAAATTTATTAATGCATTTCTGTACTCTTTATGTAAATAAGAGTGAGGGTATATTATATTTAATGATCAACAATATTAAATTGTTTAAGAGCAGGATAAGATAGATAGATAGATAGATAGATAGATAGATAGATAGATAGATAGATAGATAGACAGACAGACAGACATATAGACAGACAGACAGACAGACAGACAGGCAGACAGGCAGACAGACAAAGAGGCAAACAAACAGACAGATAGATAGG
>NW_004798261.1:145648-150648 GCF_000002075.1 Aplysia californica | reverse complement strand
AATGAGAAATTTAAAGAATGATAATTGTCATGTTCTACCAAAGAGTTAGACTCCCTGGTAGATCTATAACATATAGATCTAGTACTGACATCTCTGCTTCGTTGCTTTGTGTTTGAGTATTCACATCTAAAGTTAAATTTAATTTTAATTGGAATTGATATTTAATAAGATACTTTCACGATTATTTTGGCGGTTGAACATACAATAATGAATTCCGGATTGGTTTTCATTCACAACCCTGAGTCGCCGCCTCGAGAAAGGTTATTGTGTGATATCCCCAGGCCATATCTGGTCCCGTTTCACTTTGATTACCCTGTCAAACAAGTCAGCCTTCGCCCCTGAGAGAGAGAGAGAGAGAGAGAGAGGGAAAGAGAGAGAGAGAGAGGGAGAGAGAGAGAGAGAGAGTCAGACAGACAGACAGACAGACAGACAGACAGACAGACAGACAGACAGACAGACAGCGGAAATGAACATTTCTAGTTAATCAAGTTTCATTCTTATTGTGAGCGTTCGTGAATTTGTATTGCTTTATATATTTTTAGTGAACGCATTGCCAAGCTCACTGCCAGACGGTTTTTCTTTCATTGATATTTTTATACGTATATGATACCTATCTATCTATCTAACTATCTATCTATCTATCTATCTATCTATCTATCTATCTATCTATCTATCTATCTATCTATATATCTATCTATCTATCTATCTATCTATTATATATTTATATATAAGTGGACTTGGGTGGCTTTGTGCATAAACTCCTCCCTTATTACCTAACCAACACCTTTGAAACTTTGCAGGCGTCCACAGCATCCATGTGGCTAGGACCTAACTTTTTTTAAAATCCACGCAAACTGCTTTCCCCGATATTTCCAAAATACTTTGTTTCGTCCTCACAGAGTTCTAATTTTAGGAAAGTTCGTCTTCTAAGAGGCCATTGTAAACAAGTGAGGTTTCCGTTCACTAGGTGTGCGCAATGTTTCCATACCTTTGAAATTCTGGAGTGTACAACCACGAAAGCGGAATAGAGAATAAATTTATACATCTATTATAATTATATTTGGCAACTTGGAAACACGTGTGTCACTTTTCTCTCAAGATTTATTGCTCCATTCCAGCAGAGTGTAACTGTAGTAGGCCAATGACTTTCAGTTGATGTTTTATTTTCACATGCTTTTAAATGTGAAAAAAACCAAAAGAACTTGTTGTTGATTTAAGAATACAGAAACTGCCCTTGCAGCCACTCGAAATTAAATGTGACAACATTGAGCAAGTGTCAGATTATAAGTATTTGGGTGTTATAATAGACAACAAACTCAACTGGCGTTTCCACACTTCTCTCCTGCATAAAAAAGTGAACAAAAGGCAATTTTTTCTAAGGAAGCTAAAGTATTTTAAAGTTGATAAAACATTGATGTCCATGTTCTACCATTCAACCATAGAAAGTATGATCAATTTTTGTGTAACTGCATGGGCCGGGAACACAAGACAACAGGATAAAGAACAATTAAATCGACTAATGCGGAAAGCAAGTAAAATTTCAACATCTACATTCCCCTTCTTTGATGAATCGTACATAACAGCTTGCACTAAAAACAAATTACAACTTTTTAGACAATAAACATCTCAAATAAAAACTTCAGTCAGAAGTAAAAGTCCTAGGCTTCTGATCTGTAACAAAGAAAGATAATATAGAATGTAATTTTTACCATCATCTATCAAAATGCTTCCATCTTAACCATCTTGTATAAGTATACTTACGACCTTAGAGCATGCATCATACATTGAGTGTGTATATCTTAAGATTATTATTGTTTATATTGCTGCTCATTTATAGAATATTATGCATGTGATTGTAAGCCTACGTATGTGTGCATGTGTGTGTGTGTGTGTGTGTGTGTGTGTGTGTGTGTGTGTGTGTGTACACGTGGTGAAACACCAAACAAAACAATGTGCCAGAATCTGGACAATAAAAATATATCTTATCTTATCTTATCTTATCTTACCTTATCTTATTCCTTTCATCGAAAGGGGACCCAGCTAGTGTTTATATAATATATTATATTATGCATAATACTGTGTTTTTCATACACACCTGTCGATTAATTTTTAACGTGTGATGTCTTTTTTTATGTAATGCGCACTGAGCATTTTTTACAAAATATAAATAAATGCGAAGAATAAATGCTATTTATTCTTATTATCATATTTTCTTCTCCTTTCTTCTTCACACAAACACCAACCTTTGGCGTGCCCACAATGATCCCACTCGCCACCCACACCATGTTGTGACGTATGATGCCCCACGGCTTGTTGTCTAGCACGTTGCGTGGATTATTCACTTCAGAGAAGGCCACAGTGTTCTCATTGAATCCACCAGGAACTTCTAGCTTGTAGGTCTTGTTGGCTGGGTAGAACTTGGGGTTAATCAGTAACCTAGGGACGGGATGGAAGTATGGAAAGATTATCTGAAGGAGGAGGCATAAAAGTTAACTTCTAGCTAGTAGGTCTTGTTGGCTTGGTAGAACTTGGAGTGAGTTAGTAATCCGTAGTCCGAGCGACAGATGAAAAAGCTTTTTTAGTTTTAGTAAGAGCGCACTCATATGACCTTACGCAAAACGTAAGAGTTTTACGGCACTTGCAAGACAACAAAGTCATATAAGTGCCGAAGATGAGAGGTGTTACAAGGGAGTAACAAACATTTAAAAGAAGTAGGGGAGATAAAGACGATAGATGTTTGATAGGAAAGAAGAAGCAAACCACACCAGAGCACCCGCCAACCAACCACAGAAAAAACTTGTTTTGTGTCATAACGTGTTATGGTGATTCTGGTGATTCTAAAGGCCCGGTTACACGTAACGATAAATTATGCAAAAACTGGACGATAAAGCGATCATACGATAAAACGTTAGGTGTAACCACAAAATTGTACAAAATTGGGACGATTGAACGATGGTTTGGAGACTCGGTCGAGAAATCAAGCGCTGCTTGATATTTTCCGTGCGATCTCGGTCACTCTTGAGGGAGACGCGCTGTGACGTAGATTCACTTTGAAACTTGGCACTGCGCAGAACGAAACTAAGGACTCAAAATCTTTAGAAATAATTCTCGTAGGTAAAAACTGATTTCATATTCGGAATCAGCGTCTCAAAATAATCACAGTTGCTCGCGTAGACTTGATTTGGTACGTTATTATGTATATTTTAGCAATTTTGTCATTAAGTTGATCGTCAATGGTGAAGCTGTGCATCAAGGTCAGTCGGTGCGTTGCACATCTGCTGCAGTCAAGTCATAGCATCCGGGCTTCCGGTTCTACACACAACATGGTAGGCCTACAAGTATGGCCACCCTTTTCTAAAGACACTGTTTTGCTAAATCAAAATGTACATGTGGGGAAAAAAAGGGGGAGGGGGGGGGCTCTCGTGATCTACAGGTACAGTGTTCGCCTTTCATTCATTAGGTCTAGAGCTTGAAACCTTCACGTAGAGTGTAGGCAAATCGCTGTTGTCGCAAAGAGACATGGTGGCTTTATGACGAGGAATCTCCTCAATCGAAAGAAAACTTAATGATAGATTGGAACGTGTAAACAGACAACACAGTTCAATAAAACGGACAGTTCTCTCATACGACGAATCTGATACAATTTATCGTTGCGTGTAGCCGGGGCTTAACTGAGTTTTCATTGCTGATTTCAAATCTGATGGGGGGCCAAGCGCTAAACTTTGAGCATTTTTGTCGGAAAGTTAAAATCCAAGATGGCCGTCATAGAATTTCGAGTGAAAGATGTTGTGAGAGATATCTTGCATTTAAAGACATAAAAATGTATTCGGGACGAGACGGAAGGAAGGAAAGGATGGAAAGATAATCTGAAGGAGGAGGTATAAAAGTAAACTTCTGACTTTTATTTTCCTGTCGAACATATTTTGTCAGTATTTCTCCTCCTTTCCTTTCTCTGTATGCTACTCTCACGTTACACCCCGAATCGGCACTATTGAGACATATTAATGTTGGAAGTTCTGTCAAACGTTTACTAAAACTAAACTTGACTTCAGACCTCGAATTAGTATTTATTTGACCCCGTACGCACGTCCAGGATAAAAATAAATTATGTGAGTCACCTTACATCATAATGCAAATGAAACTTTTAACTGTTTTAAGAATAAGTGTGAATTAGAGAGAGTGGTAAGGGATATGCAAAAGTGGCGTCGACTGCTCTCCGCCTTATGAACCAAATACGGGGTGCCCACAACGGAATAGATCCGGCCGATCACCCGACTCGGTCGCCTCAAAAAAACAAATGTATTTGTTTTTTGTTCCAGGCGACCGAGTCGGACGCTCGGCCCGATCCAGCCGTAGTGGGCACCCCGTATAACGATATATGGAAAGAGTAGGCCTCAGTGTGAAAGAATAAGGGGTGGGGGGGAGGGGAGGGAGGGCATAACGCAGGGGCAAATTTCTAAACGTGTAAATGCGTAGAAAGAAACATTTTCTGAAGTGACCAATCGTATCCTCCTAATCCCGTGACCTGATTTGGTGCGGAATATCCCCCCCCCTTCCCCAACCTCAATGTTGTTGTATTGTCGACTTCTTGTTTTCTTTTTGCGAGTGTGCGTATGTGTGTGTGTGTGTGTGTGTGTGTGTGTGTGTGTGTATGTGTATATGAGTGATAGTGTGTATGTGTATGTGTGTATATGTAAGTGTGTATGTTTATGTATGTGTGTGTATGTGTGTGTATGTGTGTATGTGTGTGTATGTGCGTGTGTAACTGTGTGTATGTGTGAGTGTATGTATGTGTGTGTATGAGTGTGTATGCGTGTGTATGTGTGTATATGTGTAGGTGTGTGTGTATGTGGTGTGTGTATGTGTGTGTGTGTAAGTGTGTATCTGTGTGAATGTATATATGTGTGTGTGTGTGTGTGTAAGAGAGATGCAGAGAGATAGAGAGATAGAGAGATAGATAGATGGATGGATAAAGGGAGAGAGAGAGAGAGAGAGAGAGA